>NW_019384359.1:179783-239243 GCF_000671375.1 Centruroides sculpturatus | reverse complement strand
CTCGACCGCTCATTGGTTAAAAGACATCAGACCATAGGCGGACGTCTTATAGAGCTGGTAAATGCTGATTGGTGGAATACAATGCTGTTTCAATCCTATAAAAGCATTGAAGTTCTGGCGGGAAGAGCAGTTTGCTTCGGACATTGGGAAGTGAACTCACGCTGACCTTAGTTCGCCTAAGCTGTCTTAGAAGATTGCCTCATCTTGTTGTATTGTTGTGGACTTTGAATTTGTACGTCGCAAGGTGCTTTTCCGACGGACCTGTTGCAGTGGATGATTACCTTGAACTTTGTTAATATCTAATGTTTGTAATTATTATATGTGAACTTTAATTGTAACTGTACATACGTTTATTTTCAATATACATTAAGTTTTAAATTTAACTGGCTCTGAAGTATATTTGAAGTTGACTGGCGCTGTTAACGCGATAATATAAATAAAAATATAGTAATTGCGCGCCAGTCGGATTTTTTTCTCCGTGCGAAGACATTTCTTATGCTATAAGTAGGGTATTATGACAATGACTAATTATTACGTGACCGATCGCTCGATTTGCCGCCCCCTGGACGTGCCGCCCGTGTGCGGTGCACGCCTTGCACGCCAGCTTACGGCGGACCTGTCTACGAGTCCTTAAATACATGACCCAATCACAACCCGGCACGTAGCAATTTACGACTACGGCTGTTTGAAAGATTTTCTTCCATAAAATTAATCAATTCTAGACTAATTCGACTCAACATTTCCAAAATACATATAATTTTTTGGGAATAATCCAAACTATGCTATAAACAAAAAATTGTAGGATTACTTACCGAGTGTGCACCGTTCGACTACGCCATTGCTTAAGCTTGTTTTCGTCGTGGAGCTTGTCATCGAATGGTGCTAGCGTGCTTCCTGATAAATTATTTTTTTTGCAAAAAATTCGCTAAACTTTGGATACATCATTAATATAAATATAATTTTTATGGACGCTAAATAATAAATGGTTTTTAGTAGGTCCGCTGCTCGTTTAAACTCAACGGTTTGTGCAATATCCGCTATTGGTCTAGATTCGACCAATCCTGTTGAGACACGAGTCGGCGATGAAGTTTTACCGCATTTTACGAGTCTCTTTTAGCGTCTTTATACGAATACGGTCGCAATTTTTTCGCCGCGATATACGAATCCACATTATATGAACCCGTGTTATACGGGTCTACTGTATAGGAAAAATTCAAAAATTGCAGTGAAATTTGTATTGTTTAGAGAAGACTTGATCAAACTTTTTCATGCGAGCCATATTGTGGTTATAGAGTTTATAGATCAAAAACTAAATATGCAGTAGAATTTCGTTACGTGTATATTCGACTACATTTACAACTTATCTAAATATTACGTAAATTCGTGTTATAAGGTATAAAACTAACAATAAAATTAAAAATTAATGGTTGAAGTTATTCTTTTTTAAAAGTCAATATGATAATAGATTATCATGTTATGGATTCAACAACATAAATAATTGTGATTGAAGTATTCACTTAGATTAAAGCGCTCACTACTGGTACTACGCACTCTAACACAATGGTCGCCCGTTTCAAAACAAAACTGGGAGAATCGTCGCTAAAGACGATATTCTTCTCCTTCAGGGAAATGCCTCAAACGAACGCGACGATGTTGAGCTGCTAACGGAAGAACGAATAGCCATGCCTGCAAATTTGTCTCTACTAGTCATCTGCCAATAGTATATCCAATGTCTCAATATCGTGCCACCGTCAGGTCAGAACGATCCAATTAACGAGCAATTCGGCATGACGGGCATTTATTTCTCTCAGTTCAATGATGCAGCCTTTCTCAAAATCTATCAGCTCGCGTCGTACATGCATAGCTGGGGGTTTCAACACTTCCAAATAACAATTTCACTAAAAATTCTGAAAACAGCGTGTCTTTTCATAGGATATAGGAGTAGCAAGTTTAAATGACGTTATATGATGTGCCATCGGACCATAATTGAAATTATTTAATACCTGTTTGAGACATGAGGTATCCGGGTTTTGCATCAATCGGACAATTCTAAATTCATGGCTATTTTTGTCAATGACTGTAATTCAATTTTAACATTTTAACATATTAAAATATCAGTTTTCATAAAAAAATAATATATGTAATTATTCATAAGAAATAAAGTATTATAAATATATGAAAATGTAACATTTATGTCTTAGTATTAAGATTTTTAATGCAATTTTATAATGAATCTATTGTCAAATTGTATACTCTGTACAATACATATTAATTGAATTAAATTTAATTAAGGCCCACCGATGATCAAATGGATAAAACCATCGAACACTGCTATCCGGTCGCGGATTCACACCTTAACAAATGGGAGTTTCTATGTTCTCTTTATTTGTCTACATGGGTCACCTAAATGAAACAATTTCGCATTAAAAATCCTCCTCGAAGTTACACCCTTCGCAGATCGTCCATGTGTTAAGTTCATCAATTCAATCCTAATCGTTGAACTTGATTGTATGATTGCAATAAATATAATGAATAAATCTAAATTCTTAAATTACTGGTTTTCATAATTTTTTACAATTATTTGTCACATTCTTTTATTTTCTTTGTCACATAAATTTGTTTAGTATTATAAAGATAAGATAGAAGATATTAGAACGTATTGTTGTTACTTTAATAAACAACCAAAAATTAAATTGATGCGGATGTTAAAATTTTTTCATGACTGAAAGAGGTAATTGCCTTATATTTCGTCGTTGAAATATATATCTTAAAATTTGTGATTCTATAATATTTATGAAAACATTTTAAAAGTAATTTTATTGTGAATACTCCATTTTAATTTAAATATATCNGTAAATTCGTGTTATAAGGTATAAAACTAACAATAAAATTAAAAATTAATGGTTGAAGTTATTCTTTTTTAAAAGTCAATATGATAATAGATTATCATGTTATGGATTCAACAACATAAATAATTGTGATTGAAGTATTCACTTAGATTAAAGCGCTCACTACTGGTACTACGCACTCTAACACAATGGTCGCCCGTTTCAAAACAAAACTGGGAGAATCGTCGCTAAAGACGATATTCTTCTCCTTCAGGGAAATGCCTCAAACGAACGCGACGATGTTGAGCTGCTAACGGAAGAACGAATAGCCATGCCTGCAAATTTGTCTCTACTAGTCATCTGCCAATAGTATATCCAATGTCTCAATATCGTGCCACCGTCAGGTCAGAACGATCCAATTAACGAGCAATTCGGCATGACGGGCATTTATTTCTCTCAGTTCAATGATGCAGCCTTTCTCAAAATCTATCAGCTCGCGTCGTACATGCATAGCTGGGGGTTTCAACACTTCCAAATAACAATTTCACTAAAAATTCTGAAAACAGCGTGTCTTTTCATAGGATATAGGAGTAGCAAGTTTAAATGACGTTATATGATGTGCCATCGGACCATAATTGAAATTATCTAATACCTGTTTGAGACATGAGGTATCCGGGTTTTGCATCAATCGGACAATTCTAAATTCATGGCTATTTTTGTCAATGACTGTAATTCAATTTTAACATTTTAACATATTAAAATATCAGTTTTCATAAAAAAATAATATATGTAATTATTCATAAGAAATAAAGTATTATAAATATATGAAAATGTAACATTTATGTCTTAGTATTAAGATTTTTAATGCAATTTTATAATGAATCTATTGTCAAATTGTATACTCTGTACAATACATATTAATTGAATTAAATTTAATTAAGGCCCACCGATGATCAAATGGATAAAACCATCGAACACTGCTATCCGGTCGCGGATTCACACCTTAACAAATGGGAGTTTCTATGTTCTCTTTATTTGTCTACATGGGTCACCTAAATGAAACAATTTCGCATTAAAAATCCTCCTCGAAGTTACACCCTTCGCAGATCGTCCATGTGTTAAGTTCATCAATTCAATCCTAATCGTTGAACTTGATTGTATGATTGCAATAAATATAATGAATAAATCTAAATTCTTAAATTACTGGTTTTCATAATTTTTTACAATTATTTGTCACATTCTTTTATTTTCTTTGTCACATAAATTTGTTTAGTATTATAAAGATAAGATAGAAGATATTAGAACGTATTGTTGTTACTTTAATAAACAACCAAAAATTAAATTGATGCGGATGTTAAAATTTTTTCATGACTGAAAGAGGTAATTGCCTTATATTTCGTCGTTGAAATATATATCTTAAAATTTGTGATTCTATAATATTTATGAAAACATTTTAAAAGTAATTTTATTGTGAATACTCCATTTTAATTTAAATATATCTACATTAATTTAAATTTAAGTTATGAATTCTGTTTTCATAAATTGATTTATTTTTAATATAAAAATACAAAAAAAGATTTGAAATATTTACTTAAATGAATGCGAAAAGTATTTAATTATTTATTTTATAAACTAAAATCTACGAATAAATTTTTCATGTTTTCGTTTTTCATAATCAGTCTCGGTTTTTGCATTAATATAATAAAAACACTATATTTTTAAATTAAAATTTTATATTTAATTCCGTAATTTATAAATTCAGTAATATTATTATTGAATTAATATTAAGTGATAAAATCTATAACAAAAGATTTAATTCAACTATTGATTCATAAACTTCATTTTTTCATTTTATAATTATATATAGGATATTCTGGACATTATATTACAGTTTGCTCTAGAAGCCTAGGGTATCCAAAAATGTTCTATAAAAATAGCCCTTCAAACAAATCATTTCAGCACTAGAACAGTTTAAAGTTCAGACTAGCTACTCCTTAAGATGCTGCTCTGAAGTACTGCTAACGTCACACACAATTAAACGTTGAGGAATAGCCTCAATGTCTTTGTCCTTTAACTTCTGTGCTGCAGCACATTCTTGGCACTTTATGCCCTGAAGAGCCTAGAAGTGCAAGCGAACCTTGTGTTTTTGCAAAAACGTAAGATGAAGATAATAAACTTAAGAGGTAAACTTTTCTAGTGCTGAAATCATTTGTTTATAGTACGTTCCATCCCTTAAACCTCTAGAACACGTTGTAAAATAGTGCCACTTCCTCATGGAACATCCTGTACATTTACACATGATAAATTAAATTAGAATATTTTTAAAAGTTAAAATTTTATTTACGAATAAAGTTATTTAAATAAGGAAAACGTTTATTAATTAATATACTTTTTATCATTTGAATTTTTAAAATCTATTTTATGAATTTCTAAATTACTATACTAAACCATAACCAAACCAGACTAAACCATGAAATTGATAAAATTGAATTCAACAATTTATTATTTTTTTATTTTAAAATTTGTATTATATATGCGCATATTTTATTAAAATAAAAAAACTTTAATAAATGCCAGATGCCATGATTTTCTAAAATTTTACTAGAATTTTGATAGTGGTTCTTGCTTTTAATGAAACTCTTTGCGAGATTAAATACACGTTTTACATATATTAATAAATTCTTATAATATACAATAATATTATTTTTCGCTTAACTCTTTTGTTAATGTTATTCCTCATTCCTTTTTTTATACTGGAAAATTTTTAACGTATTTCCATTAAGAAATGCATTGATTCGATAAATGAAATATTTTTACTTCCTACATTACGAAAATTATAATATTGTATTGTATAAATCCTCATGATATTGTATATATTTGTTTGTGTGTCCTCAAAACTGACTGAATTTTAATGAAACAAAAGTATTAACCGATTCTAAATGGAGAAGATGAAATTTTTTATTGTTTTAAGTATTTTATAAGTAAACGTTTGGTGGGAAAAGTTCATAATTTTTGCCGAGTTTTACGTAGATAAAATGTTATTTAATTATTATTATTTCTTGATTTAAATTTTATACGGTAAAAGCAAAAAACTGCCAGTAATCTTTCTCTTCCATCTTGTCACATGATCGATAATTCATATTAAAACAATAAAATAAAATAAATTATAAAAAGTTTCATATAAAAAATTTTTATAAAACAAATTTTTTATCTTCCAGTATATAAATTTATTATTGACAAGTAATTTCACTAAAGTCTAGACTATCTTTAGGTCTTTTACATTATAACAGAATCTATTAACTGTTGTGACTTCTAATGTTCCCTTCTAAAAGAGTGGAAGATGATCTAGTAAAGATCGAAAAATCTTTTTAGTAATAAACTTATATGCTATTTATTTTAAACTTTAAATTTCGATATATTAAGAACTCTCTTAGTATTAAAAAAGTATAGACTTAAAGTGTTTAGTTAAAACACGCATATATTGTACGTTAAATTAAAGAATTAGTTTTTTGAATAAAACTAACTCAGTATAATTATATATGTGCTTGTTTTACATATCAATAATCTTAAAAATTATTTTTGATTAAGATAAAGAAAGGGGTTTAGATGACTTTTTGTCTTCTTTTCTCTTAATTTAATATGAAATTTAACATTATTATTATTTTAAATTTTCAAAGTATTAATACAAGCCTATAAAATTTCCTATACTTTAAAAGTTTTAATATTTAGACGCTTAGTTTATAGCAAGTTGCGTTATTTATCTTGATTTCTATCCTAATGATATGAAATGTTTTATTTGTAGATTTAAAAAAATACAAAACAGTAGACCAGAGTAAAAACTAAAAAAAAATGTTCATAAATAATTCGAAATTTATTATTTAAAATGTACAGATTTTGAGTTCTCTTTTTAAATTTTACTTTCTTAAAATATAATGTAAGTATAGATCGAATTACTAACTCTATGCTTATTTACGTTCCTAGTGGCGCCATCTCATTTGAAATATTGCAAACCAAAATTATCATTTTTAAATTTATAAAATTATAGTATTTAAGCTTTGCTTTTTTGATATTTTAATATTAAATAATAAAATGACATGTGTGATTATCAAAAATATAAGCCTAAATCTATTAATATAACGTACAAAAAATGAAATCTTGACACTTTTTTTTAATCTTTTTGTGAGATTGTTTTTGTTTTTTATACGAAAATTGCTCAAAATTTTAATGTCCGAAAGGTTTTTTAAGTTTTCGAGTGTTCTAACTTGTTCGAAAATTTCACAAAAATAATATATATAATGTGTATTTTATAACTACGAAAACTTTATACGAAAACACAATTTCTTTAAAAGGATTGAGGTCATTTTCGATCAATCATTTATCTTCTGTGAGACGATATGTTTTTCTCTTGTCAACGGACAAATGACAGGAATTGATTAACAGTTAAACCGTTAAATCTTCTTAAATAACTAAACCACAAATTTGTTATTTGAGTATTTTTTAGTACGCAATAGAAATAGGGAAAAGTAAGTAAATTCAATAAAAATAAGTTTAGAAAGGTCTTTACTATTTAAATTTTAAAATAACTTCAAATATTGATTCGTTTTCTTTATTTTGTTAAAAATTCTTAAATTATATGATGAAAAAACAATACTTGAATGTCAGAATATCAATTCTAAAAGCAAAGACAAATACTTTATAAATTCACTCACATTTAAATGATTTATTAAATTTTCTATAAAACTTTCTTTCTAAATTTTAATTAAACATTTTAAACATTTAATTAAATGCAAGAAAGAAATTGAATATCTACCCAACTTTAATCTACCCACTTTTCCAACTCTTTATGAATATCTAATCTACCCACTTTTCCAACTCTTTATGAAACTAACCATAAGACATACAAGTGATGATATATTCGTAGATATTGATTGAGCAGCAGCATATTATTTGTGTACTTTAAGTATTCATTTTTTATTGAGCAACTACTATTCAGAATAGCTTTAATATTTCTTATTTACTTCTTTGTATCAGACGTTTCCAAAATGCACCAGTTGCCTTAGTATTTGTGTCAAGTTTTTAGAATCTCTCATTCATCATCGTCGCGATCTCTTTTTGACATTGCTAATTCCGGTCTTCGTTTTTTTATTGAATTATTGCTTTTTCTTCTCTCTCTTTTTCTGTCCGGAGATCTTTTCAATAGATTTCAGGACATCTTTCAATCTAACCACAAGCTTATACTAGTTGAAGTTCTGTTCTTTATTCGCTTACAGACCAACTGTTTCTTTTTACCATCATTTATTTTTAATAACAAAGCGATTGAACAATTATGTATATATAGACTATAATTTACATTTAAAAATATTTATTAACAGAGTTAAAGTAAAATATAGTTACTTTAATACTTGTCTAGACGGTTTTAAAAATATTAATCTGATAGTTTTAAAATTATATATAAAAATATAATTTTTAAATCGGCATTGAATTTGAAATACTCATGTACACAGTACTTAATTCATTTTTTTTTCAATAATTAATTTTTGCTCGATTGTTAAAAATTTTATCTCTATATACATATATTTCGACTTCATAATTAATGATTATCATTATGAGTTTTAATAATTAATGATCTAGATATAAGCTTTTAAATATTAAATTCTAACTGTTAAAACAAAATCATTAGTATGAAAAATGCATAATATTTATCATCCAATCTATTCAGATTGTAAGATAAATGCTTCTGTTAGAAAAAATTTTAACTTAGTCCATTACACATATGATTTATAAAACTCTTTTTTAACTTTATAACTCTGTATATACAGTAGGTGGTGTACAGTATGTATAATAGACATACACCCTATTTTTATTGTGTGTACACGACATATTCAAGCTGCATTCCTAAAGTTTTGTTTTTCCGGCTGTTATCAATATATAGGATAAAGTATGGTGATTGGTTTAAGAAAAATGACTCCCTCCCAACGACTTTTACATTTTTGGACTCGGAGTACTTTGAAACGGGCACGATTTCGTTTCCCCTGTTTGAAGATTAATTTAATAACACTTGTGCTTTTTGTCGAAAATTTATGTAATTTAGCACGGTGGTTTGTGTATTAGAGGGAGTTACGGTATTAAATTTTGATGTTAAATGTTTAAATGTTAATCTATAAACATGTGTTAATATAGCTATACTTAATTAATACATATTTGATTTTTTACAGTGGTAACTGTTAAAATAACGGCGTCAAATTGCATACTGTTACAAAAAACTTAAATTCTGCAACTTCTATTATTGTTAAATAAAAACGAGGTCTGGGGCAAATCGTGTATCGCTGATTGAAGCGAGGAAATTATTTTTGTGTTGTAGAATGTAACAAAACATAAAAATAACAAGTTGTATTTACAGTACTTCTTGTAAATAAGCTTTTAAAAGAAAAATATTTTAAAATTAAGATATTTTTTTATGTGGAACTAAAAATTAGCTGCCTAAAATATTTCGTAAAAGTAAATATTTTAATGTAGAGAAAAACTTATTTATCTGAGATAAGTTTTCTGAATATTGTTGAAATTTCAATAAACAGAACTCTATAACTTAGGTATTAAAACTGGACATAGAAGATGTAATCGAAAAGTTTCTGGACTCTGCACGAAATTGTAAATAATGAAGAAAAAATTGATTCATTTTATTTCTTTCAAAATAATCTCCTTGGAAATGTATACATACCCCTCTGCCATCTTTTTCTAGTTTACAATTCATTTTTCGTATTGATCTTTTCCTTGTGTATTTACTTTTAATTATCTCCATCGAACTGAAATGTCTCTTTTTAAGCTGTATTTTTATTCTAGGAAAGATAGAAGCGAATATTATCAATTTTTTCATTGAAATTGTTAAGTAGCAAGTGCAGTAGTAAGATGGACGTTATTGTGATTTATCAATTAGGACTAGTAGTTTCACAATTTTCACTGTTTCTGCCTCATTTGTTTAATTCTGATGCAATGTGATTTTCAAGCATTTTAATATTTACTTCTCGGATTTAACTCAAAAGAAAATCCAAGAAATAAATAACAATGTCCGAAGATCAAATAGTGATATTTTATCTTCTTTATAAACTATTCTGCTGATTTGTTTCTCGACTTTCCATATGAACTCATACAGTGTCGTGAAATTATTTTAAAATTTAAGTCAAAACTTTATATATATACTTTGCTGTTTATTATCCATAATGAATAAAACATGATACAGTATTTTCAAGCAAAGACGAAACTACGCTTTCTGTTTAAACAAAGCTATGGTTAAGTTACAACTATATACAGTGAAACCTGCTAATGTGATCACTGAAGGGACCAGCTTAAACTCGTCCCTTTAGTGGCCCCTCTCTTTCCTCCCTGTAGGCACTAATAAGACTCTTTTAGCAAGCCTAATATGGATTCGGCCAGGCCCGCAATGGGAAAGCAGAGTAGTGAGTGACTAGGACCGACATATTCGGTCGGATCTGGGATTGAATCCGGACGGGTCGAAAAATCCCCAGGAATTTTTCGACTCGTCCGGATTCAATCCCAGGTCACCAGAGCGGTAGGCTGCAACCTTGACCGCTCGGCCTCCGACCACTACACTACTTGCATCATGTCCCCAGCAGTGGAAACTTTCGGAGAAAGAAGTTAAGGCGATGTGTTACATTAAAAAAATCAGAACATGTAAAATTTTTTAATGGCTGACAATCTTGTTTTGTAATGATATATCGCATTTGTTGGAGGTTCTTCAGCTGCCACAGGATCCTGCGGAGGGGAGACTCTGTATTGACTTGTCAAAGTCCATGCTTAAAGAAGTTTTGCTGCACATTGGCAACAAACATCCATCTGTTCAGGTCGTTCATGTGTTTACATGAAACTTACGATAACATAAAGGTAAAAACCTCATTTCTCTCGAGTGGTGGGCTTTAGTCGAACTCGGTGGCCAGATTCGAATTCATTATCATTGCAACTATAAAAATTAGTAAAAATGTTTGATGGGAGCGAAAAGAAAGAGAAAGAAAGATTTTTGAAGAGCATTGTAATTAATGTAATAACTGATGTAGCCTACAGAAACATTTCCTATTCTCAAAAACGGAACTGACTAATTCGGGCTGCTCGCGGGAATTAGTTAGTTCCGTGTTTGAGTGCTATTATTGTTGATGCCGTCTATATCAAATGAGATTAAAATCCCTAAATTAGTAAACGTTGATACTATTTCTATGTTTCTCCTATAATCATTGCCATGAATCTAGAATAATCTAGTAATAGTAAAAACTTTCAATCATTTTAAATATCGATAATTGCAGATAAAGCAAACAAGTACATACTGTTTGTCCAGAAATTTTGGAATGATTATTTCTAGAAAATATTAATTGTGCTATCTGTTGGAACAGGAATAGATAGTATTGATGAAATAATACGAAGCAACGCTTGGACTATTTGTTAAGAGAATGTCCCTTTCAGGAAGACACTTTCTTTCAATGGAATACTAGCTATTAGACATGTGAAAAAATACGGAAAATTCCATGTAGCGAGCGGAACGGAGAACAATTCTTACTTAAGGACAAAGCCAACACATGCTGAGACAATCGGAAGGAGCTTTCCATAAATGACGTCCAAACTGGAACGGGGAGGGGGTTACGACAAATCGGACAAAGTCAGACAAGGGGAAAAGGGATTAAGCGTCAGTTTATTTCATTAAATTTTATGCAGTTTGTGCATTTTTATTATATTTATTTTAAAATTTCTTGCATGTTTTGTTCCTACTTATGCTATTTATCATTCGTAAAGTGGTAAAGTTTTAAGAAAATCGAGTTTTGTTGGACGTTCGAACAGGAGAGGGATTACCGGAACTTTGACAAACTGAAACAACAGGAGGAGAGGGAGTAAAAATTAAAAAAAAAAAAAAAACGGACATAATTTATGGACAGCCCTGACCAGATTTTTGGTAGAACATCAAGTGACAAAAGTCCTACATCTTCCTACATATACTGTACTGTACTGTACTTCTACGGGAGTGTCCAAAACTCAAGATACCATAAAGGGGATGTGGTGAGACTGTCCATAAAATTCAAATGAAAGTGACTTGAAAGTCATCGAAAAAAGATTTCTCCAGGGCTTTCCAGGGATTTCTGAACAATCAAATTTTGTGTTATATTGTTGAAAATAAAATCAGACAGAAATGTATATCTTGAAAAGACTTTTGAGTATTACAATCTTTTGTGTTTAATTAACTAATTTTATTTACTTATATCTTATTTGTATTTATTTTAATTAATTTGCTTTTCCTTTTTTAATTTTAATTTCAACATAAATGTAATTCCAGACTGACAGCTTTATTTTTAGTTCGTTTTCATTTTTGTTTTCGTATGAGGTAATGTGTGGGAGCCTAAATATAGTGATCAGATGAATAAAGTTGCGTTATTCCCATCACTTTATTAATAATTTAACGAAAACAAGCTTTCGAAGAGAATCAAAACATAACAAGTGGCATAAACGATTCTAAATTACTCATAGCTATACTTATATATCTGTATATAACTATATTCAAATATGGAATTTTAACAGAGGATCAGCATACTTGATGATACAGAACCCCAAAACAATGTAAAGTTTTTAAAAATTCGATTATAAGAGCAAATGGAAGAACAATTGTTCGAGAGATTATAAAGTAACTGAGTATATCTGTGGGAACATGTTATATTATTCTAACAGGAGATCTTAAACCAAACCAGCAAAATTTGTTCGCCATTTTCTGACAGATAAGAAAAAATAATTCTGACTGGAAATCTCGCATAACATGGAATTTTCGATAATCAGCAAAGTGGAATTCAGAATGTAATTACTGGCAATGAAACTAGTATATACGTGTCTTTGATAGTAAAAAGAAGAGAGAATCTAGTGAATAGAAAGTGAGAGATAAGCCTAGACTAAAAAAGTGTAGGACCGAAAAAAGCTAGCATTAATACTTTGTTGGTGCTATTTTTTGACACGAAGAAGATTGCTCGTTATGTATTTATTCTTAAAGACCAAACAATCAATCTTAATATTTTATGGCAATTACGCAATGCAATTCTCCTGAAACGATCAGAAAAATTGCTACAGAACAATTGGATACTCCATCATGACAACGCCAGGCCACATACAGCCGTTACATCATTACTTATCTGGAACTGCTATTCTGTTCTCTCGATCTAGCTACTAATAATTTTTTTTTACTCAAAGTTAAAAAAATAAAACTCCCACAACAGTAGATTTTTCGTCTAAATATATTGTTAAAATTAAACGAAAAAATTCACAGTTTAGCCTAATGTTTTTACTAAGATGATGACTTGTAAAAATAATTAATTTACAAATTATGGGAGTTCTAAACTGTTCTAAAACTTGTAATTCATCATGACAAGTTTTTCTCCATTTTTTTTTTTGATAATCTATAAATCTATACCAGAAAAGACACGAAAACATAACTATCCTTTGCCTAATACGTAAAATACATTAAATTTAGCAATTGACAAATTGATAGAAATTATTTTTTATGTTGATAATCTAGCCCTAAAAAACAATCAAATTCAAAACATCTCGAAATTATCATAATGCTAAATCGGTGATACTGATTAAAATCACCTTCACAAATCATTTATAATGCATCTGGGTGCCTGCACGTGTTATGTGAATTGAATCAAATGAAATAATAGTCTTTTCTTCAATATTCAAAATTTAATAGTTTACAAACTATTAAATTAACATGATCAATAGGAGATTTTCCTTGCAATAATTTGTAGGGCATTGGCTGGAATAGTACGACATGCTTTCTTATATATCATCGAGTATATTAAATTCATTGCTTGTGCCAACAATCCTCGTGTATCTCTGGTCACTTGATCAAATATATTGAAGACAGTGCTAATGTTTTTGATAAATATGATCACCCGAAGTTAATTTATAATCTAAACTTATTCCTTCTAGAAACAGGTGAAAGTCTCGCTACACAATCCGGTCTCGACCGTATGCATTGGCAGACAACCAACAGAAGAAAATTTGTATACACGGTAATCACTATTTGTTCTGCCATTAATATGCAGAAGAGCACTGACGGGTGTTTTAAACTCACGTTTACTGTTGAGCGACACACCGTCTTCATTACTGATGTGTTAGTCTGTGAAGCAATCTCGTATAACAGTCAATCATGTCTATTAGTGAAAATAATAATCATTGCACCGTTCTAATAATGTTTTTCCTTCCTTTTCATGGAAGAACTGCTAAAAGCCATTTCCAGCAAGATAATGCTTGGCTACATGCAATTAGGGCTTTCCGGGAATGTCTTCGTTGCGCTTCTATACTTTTTTGGCCTGGCTAGTCTCCTGATTTTTTACCCGTTAAAGAATTTTTGAGACCAAATGGGACGTTAGCTTCGGTCTTCTATGAGTATGTGGAATCTGGAGCGGAAACTGCTACACTTGTGGGCAAATCTGAGGTAGGAGAGCATAAGATACTTGTATGTCTTTATGTCAAATATGTTTGCATGAATTTAGGCGAGAGGAGGTTCTTTAGAATGTACTAAAAGTTTGTTTAAAGTGAACAGTTAATCCACAGAAAATTTCTTTTCATTGCCATTAAATTCGCACTAATAAAGTTTAATTTATTGTAATGCAACAGGTTTTTCGTGCGGTGCTGTGCATAGTTTTTTGTCAATAAGTATATATACATATATCTATCATACAGTGTGATCGTAAAGTTCCTCTGCACTGGGTCATGCTCATGTAGCTCGGCAAAGTGCTGACGTCATAATTTACTTTAACTCTGGATGTACTGTACAGTACTTTTATTTCATTGCTTTTCATATTTTCTAAATATTGTTTGTGTGATTTTATAATGATTGCTGAAAAACGCTATTTAGAAACTGTTTCATAAAATTTATTAGCCTAATGTTATGAGATTATTCTACTAAATATTAGCTAATAATACTAAATAATAATGTAACCCAAAATATTACTTTATTTCGTGAGTATAGTTATGAACAAAAAAATACGACTACTAAATTTTGGCCAGTTTTAGTCTTTCTTGACTCTAATACAGTAGTATTAGTAAAATTATTTATTAGTTAACAGTGAATTTGAAAAATGGAAGATTCAGATTTAAGTCACAATAAAATTAGTTTTCATGCAACCGACAAGAAGTTTTAACCTAGAATTTCATATCTTTACACGGAAAACATGTACAAATTTAACAAGAGGCTCCGATTAATATCTGGATAATTTAGCTTACAACTAAACTGAATGCAACATTTTTCTCATGAAATCGAAATCATGTTATCGAAAGAAATTATGCACTAACATCACAGCAACAATTAAAATAAATAAAATTCCAGCATATAATTTATACATATATTGAATCTCTAACAGCAAACGTCCATTAATAAACAGCACAGCTGCAAGATGAAAAAAGTTACAGGCAGGCTCTCTAAAAAGTTATAAGCAGGCAGATAAGCCTTGTTATAAACTGAAAAACTATACATTCAATGGAATGTGCTGTTTTCAGTTATTTTGCGTTGTCACTGCTACCGAAATTTCGGTAGATCTATCAAAATATATTTATTAGAGTATGTTAAAATAAAATTTGTAAAGTTGCGTAGTTGTTCGAATAATAATAAAGTGAAAAGAGTTAGCAGATTTAGTGTATTAATAGTCAGCATCGAATAATATTAGTCGATAATATAAACATATATGAAAACGATTGATTAAAGAAAAACAAATTCACTAGTACAGTACAAGATTACACGGTACAATTTAAGAATTAACGCTAATTAGCATAACTCATAAAGATGAGTTGACGTTGATCTAGTATGCTGGATAGAATTTTGGCGTTATAAAATAATAGTCACAGGAAAAAATCTTGTTGTTTAATTAAATGATCGAGATCATTATTATAATAAATTCAGTATAATCTCTAATAAAAAGCACAGCTGCAAAATAAAAAAAGTGATAGACTGCGTGATGTTTCTGAAAATAAATACGGTAAATGTAATATTAATAAAAAATTTCTATAAATAAAACCGAATATGATCAATTAAAATGTATTCGCTAAATTAATCAGACATCTTATCTGTTTTCATTGAGGGATATTAGAATAAATATGAACCTCTTTAATATTGTTAATGCTACAGCAATTTAGATCATGGGACTGTTTCATAAAAAGTTACTAATAACATACTATTAGATAATAATATTAGTTTCGTAAAATAATAACACGAATTGGATTAACTCTCTTTCATTTTGAATCAGTCATAAATTATTTCACTATTATCACCAATCATGAGTAATATAATCATAATATTATATAAAAAAACAGTAATATCAGCAGTTATTCTTGCTCTCAACTGTTTCATCATTCTTGCGTCTCTAACACTATTCGACTAGTTTGCACATACATAAAATTTCAATGATAGACCACATTAAACGCAATATATAATGAATGGTTTAATGTTAGTCAAAAAAGTGGGTTAATTTTAACTTGAGGTTTTAATAAATAATTTTAGTGAGGGTTATTGTATCGAACGACCCATTAATCAATGGCGTATCTGCAATTTCATGAAAGTGAAGAATAACTCGATTGACATCGTTGACCAACGAAATGTTGAGAAGACGTCGACATCGTTCTCGAAGAAGAGATTGGTTAATGGCTAAGATAACATTATGAACAATTCGTAACAAACTTGCTTTTAAAATCTCATTCGTGTATCCGCAGCACAGTGAAACTGAATTATAATCCCAAACTAATGCAGTGTTACCATTAACTTGCTACCCTAAAATAAAATCTATTTAAACATAATTTAAAAGAGTATGAAAAATAATTTATTTGATTGTTAATAATTCGTCTAATTATAATCTTATAATCTTTTTACATTAATTCTATCGTTGATATGTATATTAATAAAATAATAAATTTTGCACTAACCACTATTTATTAATTAATCCGCAGGTAAATTCGATAAGATACAAAGATTTGAAAATTTAAAAATATTCTATAATTTCAATAAAGTTTTCAAAATAAATAATAGATTTATATTTGGTACTTGGTATTAGGACCGAGGAAATGAGCAACTAATGGTCTTTATGTTTTTCTTACCTCTAGATAGCGTGAATGTAAAATATGAGGCTAATCTTCGAATGCCTCATGTCTTGCATTCAGATATCGCATGCATGGCCAATAAGAAAACTAGCATAGTGAGCAAATTCGGTAGCAATGAGGAGAGCTTGTATGTAAATAAAATTCTGCATTTTTGTATAGTAGGTATGTGGCTAGAATTGCCATAAGTTCCGATTTTACGGAATTTATATGATTTTGAATACTTCATCCCGATCGAAACATTTTTCCCGTAACATCCCGATTTGTCCATTTCTATTCGAAAATATTCCAATTTCTATTAGAACAGTCAAATAAAAATTGTAAGCGGTAATTATCTGCAATTGTCGTGCATAAAGGGTTATCTTTAGTAATCTGTGGTGCACTAGTCGTGTTCTGTTCGCTCTATGTAATACTGCACAAATGTCTCAAAGCCATCCATGGTTACGTGCAATGATCGAAGATGGATCAATGATTACGTCTAGTGATAGTCTAGCATTAAGTTTTACTCTTTTGTCCTGTGGACACTAAGAGGATTTTTATTTTTAATCATGGGTTCGGTTCGTCCATGTCTACAATGCAAGCAGCACGGTTTCCTGAGAAAAATTTAGTTGAAATATACAGTATGTAAAACAATACAATTGGTTCAACAGATAATAAAAAAGGTTCAATGATTAATAATTTAATAAAATTAGTTTAATTGAAATTATTCACTTATTTTCTAGAGTAGTTTCTACCTATCTAATCCTGGAAGCAATCAAACTTTATTAAAATGCCGTCTCACTTATAATGTACCAACTTTTGGTTTTGAATTTGTGACAACCTTATATATAGGGTTCGAATAGTGGTAATATTCCCAAAGAATTTATTCGGCATTTGTTGTTGACAATTGATTAATTATAGTATTGTTTTAGTCATTATTTTTTGTTTTAATTATTAATTAGTTTTGTGCATCGATACTTCGATCACTATTATTGATTACTATTAAGTAATAGTAATTGCTTGGTTTGGTTAAGTTTTCGTAAAGTTTAATTAATTAAACTACAAGTATATAGAGAAAAATACTAATCGTTTGAAGTCTTTTCGTATAGAAACACTTGAGAAGATTGTTTCGGTGATACGTACAGTACACTACGGTATATATTATTTAGAGATTGCAAAAAGAATATATCAAAATAGTGTTACATAATATACTCGTACGAATAATTGTAACAAATAAAATGCTTATGAAATTTGAAAATACAATCTAAAAAAACACAAAATGCTAGATTCGCTTTTGTCATCAAGTCCACCGTAATTGGAGTTTGCAAATTACATCATTGAGATTTATAATTTTGCTACAGTAATCCTAAAACTTTCACTTAAGTTATGTTATGAAATTACTACTTAAAAATCCTACATTAAATAGGTTTCTAGTTTATAATAGTAACTCATTTTGCATAGTAAATCGTTATATTCTAAGATTGATTTTTTATTTATGCAGATTACCGTTTTATAGACGTTTCGTTTTAGACAGGCTTTACTATAAATGATGTTCTTAGATATTAATTTTTAAACTTTTCTGAAAAAATTAAATTTGTTATTGAATGGATTTATAATTTGTATTGATTTCTTAAGTAATATTTGATCTTCATGCTTAAATATCAAGCTGTTTTTTTTTTCCAGAGAAAGTTTCATCAAGTTAAGTTCTCCTTCCTCTGAAATTTTTTTAATACTTTCTATGAATAACTATTTCTTTATAGGTCTTTTCTTTTCCAGATTTATAGCCGCCGTTTCTTTCATTATTGATGCTTCAATTAACTTGAAGCTATAAATCTTTATAAATACCTAGACTAGTTATTTGGGGCTAGACTATTGCTTCGAAAAACTATTTTATTATCACAAAGTTTCATTTTCATTTACGACTAACCTTTTTTTACTTGAATAAAACTGATTGTAATTATTTTTGCTATAAACGGAAATATAGTCAATTCAATATAATGCATTTTTGTACAGTACTGTACATATCGAAAGTCATCTTAATACAGAGGAAATAACAATTGAAGAAGGGTGCAACAGGTCTTAATGTATTAGAAATTATAAAGTATACTGTACTTATACACTGTATCTCAATGTGGTTTCTTTATTTTTCAACAGTTAAACGATAAAGTAACAAATATTCTAGTTTAATACTTTACAACGCATTAAAAAGTACCGAATATACAAAAATTGAATGTAACTTTTAATTTAAAATATCTATTTGTGCAATATATACAGGGTGGTTCAGCTAACATGGACTAGCCGTTTTTCTCCGAAAAAAAAATGTTACATTTAGAAGCGAAACGAATACAACTTATCATATATTAACAATGAGTTTCTGATATATAACCTTCTCCTCTTCTCGTTCCAGCATGTTTGCCAACCTTTTATTTTAAGTAGAATATTATACATTCCGTTGTTAATGCATATATTCGTTGGAAAAAGCGTAACATTCTGAGTAAAACGACACAAAGTTTTCAAAATCCATTATGTCTATCAAACGTTACAGTTCAATATGTGAAAAGATTTACGACTTGCTTACTTGAAGCATTGTTTATAAAAGCATGTAATATCGAATAAGAAATGTATTAAAAGACACAACTTATTATCAATTACTATAAACCTCTATCATATTACAATTTGCAATGTTATCATTTACACTTTACGTCAAATCAAATTATTCACATACTAACACATAGTTGTTTGCTCATAATGTATTCTGTACAGGCTAAAAGACATGTATCATATTTTTATTAAATTTGAAAGAGTGAGCCTTAAAGCTAAACAAATTTACAGGAGAGATTCCTTATCTCAAATTGAATTTAATAAAGTAAAATCCTTTAAAAATTCATTTGCATTTGTTATTAGAAAATGACGTCCCAATCGTTGATACTGACCACAGAGTAATTTTACGCTTGGCGACGCAATATATGAAACAGAATGGTTCAGTATTAACAAAAAAAAAGGAAGTCACGAAAAAGGCTTGTACTCAACGAGAAAACATGTTAGATGCATTGTTAGCTATACAGAAAACCCATTTAATTCCTCATATTGCATAGCTTTACAGTTCGAAATGGAAAATGTTCAATTTACAAATACAAAGATAAGCTTAATGAAATCATCCGAAAGAATTGTTTATTTTATAATTACGTTTTTCATAGCAATTAGTATTTACGGTTTTTTTTTCTCGTTCTCGGTATCACCCATTTAAAACTTACTTGATAAAGGTTTTAGACCCGAGATACAATAAGGTGTTAGATTTTTATCTTGGATTTCGACTGCTATGGAAAAAGATCCATTAATTTTAGACAAAATTAATTTGGACAGATAAATCTAAGTTCAATATGTGATCTTCCATAGGAAAACCTTGATAATGTGCGCAGCATGAAATACTTTTTGAACATTTCCACGATGTCATTATGGGTTCATTAGGTTGATGAATGGAATGAATTTCCATTCATTCCATTCATCAACCTAATGAACCCATTCAACCTAATGAATGGAAATTCTGCATAAAAGAAAAATTAAAATATAAGAATTTTTATCTGCACATATCCTTATATTTTGATGCATTTTCTTTATTTTATTTTATTATTTGTATTATTTTGCGTTTGTTTAAAATATTTTCTATTTGTATTTAAATGTTAATTTATCTGATTTAAATTTAGACATTAGAGTTCGAACGTTTCTTCGTTAAAATGTTCTATTTTGAAAAGGCGTTCGAATTCGGCAACACCTGAAGATGGCCTATTGCATTAGGTTGAAAACCTTTGTGTTCGTTTAATAATACGTTTTTAAGCAACAGAAGGTGGTTTGATAGTTCATTAAGTATAAAAGGCTGAGATTGATTAGTAGTTTTTGGTTTTTAATAAATTCTAATAAATCTTAAAAGTTTTTACATTGTTTTACTCAAAATCTCATGTTCTTTTTAACGCTTTGCTTAACAGTAGAGGATGTCATTTTATATCAAAAAATTTACAACGCTAGCAAACATGCATGCTTCACAGCACAGGAAAAAAATTGTGTAACAGAAGCACATTGTTCATATATAAAAAATGACATTGGTTTCGCTGCTTTATGCAGCATTATTTTGGAGAAAAACAGCTGATCTATGTTAGCTGATCAGACTGAATAATATATAGCTATTCGAAGTTGTAAACAAAGTAAAATTTTTAAAAATAATATTATGTTAAAAATATTGTAAAATAAAAATTTAAGATTTTGATTATTTCTGATTTTTCAATTTAATTACTGCGGATAATTTTTTAAAATTATTTCAACTTAAAAGTTTTTCAATAATATATAAAATACGATATAATGAGTTTTAAAAAGGATGTGACAATTAATTAAGAACTATTAAGTCTATTCTCCTCCGTAAACATTCTAGTATATAGAATATATCCAACGATTTTAAAGTTACGTGTCGTGAATCAATTTCAATTTACTTCAAATCGGTTACAAACTCATTCGTGACACGTAAACTTAAGTTTTACAATCTTTCGCTATAAACAGATCGATTTTTGCATTTCGCTGAAGTGTTTATTCATCATGGCCCTACTCAAGTTTAGATGTACAGAATCTTGCCCTTCGTTTGCTTGGAATTTGTTTTATGTAAAGCACCTTTTGCAATTTTTGCCCTTCTCATATTCTCTCCTATTCGAGAATCGGAAAGTTGGTCCGTGCCTTCAAGCTTCTGATCTCCGCTTACGGAATTAAATCGATGTATCTCCTCCTGTTGAAGTCGTCAGTTGAGTTAAGAATCTATGCCTCTAATATATATTTATTACAAGACAAAATATTACACGCTACGTAAAATATTTACGAGCATATTATATAGTACAAAGACACCATATAATTTAGAGAACATGATCGTCTTGTCTTTCACCTTTTTCTCTTCCCATTCCTTATTCAAGATGAATGTCCTGAGGATCAGGAACCCCACGTATGACTACGGAGTAGTGTTGTTTGTGTCGAACGAACACTAAAGAAATAAGCGCAACCTGAACAAAAAATAAGTGTCAATTTACTCTTATAGGCCTTTAAGAATGGGTTATAGTGTTGTTTACAACTCCTTCGGCTCTTTAACAAAGAACTCAAACCCATTCTTTGTCTAAGTGTGTGTAAGACTTATCGATCGTACACGATAGTACAAATGATTAACTGTCCATTCTGACAGCCGATATCTAAAACATATTTTTACTATGAATTTTTGTTTTGCTTTCTTGTTTTAGGATATTTTTAACGAAAACAAATCGATTTTGCATCGTTAAAATTTTCGTCCATTATTGGTGCCCAACGGTATGTTATGGCATTTCGTTCGACAATTTATTATTTTAAGATTTTAAGATAGAAGGAAGTTATAATTGTTTCTCATTTTAACACTTTTAAAGTAAAAAGTGTTAAAATGAGAAACAATTATAACTTCCTTCTTGTATTATCATGTGGTAAAAAGGAATAAAGAAATTCTTTTCATTTTTATATAACTTATTAATATATACATAAATCGCAATACTACACATTAAAAAAGATGTTATTTCATTGGGCCATGGAGTCACTGAAAAAACAGAATATAACTTTTGCTTCATTTTACTTATTGGTTAGTTGCGAATATTTTTGCCTAAAAGTATTTCTTCTTACGCCAAGTAGCTACCTTGTAAAATCTTAACACGTATGTATTAAGATTTCTTTTAGCAATTTAGATTCTGCTACACCATAAATTTTACTTAGAGATCAGAATACAGAGTAAATATACCAATATCACAAAATCGTCCATAGTTCATCACGATAAGTCATCTCTTTGAAATGATTAAAATCTCATACGGAATTCCGATTCAGGTCCTTGTTCGTGATTCGCCAAAAAAATTAAAAATATAATAATAATTTTTCTTTCTTTAATTTTATGCTTTGACATTATTCTGGCACGATACTAGGAACCAGTATAAACCAATTAGATACTTTCTACAAATATCAAATAAAATTTAAGTAAATTTTATATAATTTTTCAAAATTTACTATAACGACGATTATTTATGAAAATTGTCTAAAATAAATCTAAACATATTAACGATAAATTTAAAAAATTGAGGAGATTGTGATGATTTCGATGAATCACAGCTACAAAGCTAGCGTCTTTTTGTCACTTAATCATTTTGTCTTCTCGAAAGAAAATAACAAAAGAAAAAACAACAAGAATTTTCTAAAAAATGAATTTTAGCATATTTATAACTTACTTAAAGCAAATATTTGGTGGAAAAACTGTTATGAATATAAAATATTGTCATGAATTAGAATTTTTCTCAATTCATTTCTATCTCTGGTGAAATTAAATATCTTTAATTTTGACTTTGTTGTTTTAACTTTTATGTAATTTTGTAAATCGTTTTTCATTACATTTGCTCTAGGTTACACTTATTGTTTATTAAAGAATTTTCCAAATTATTATAAAGTTTTTAATCATTTCGTAACTTTGATATTATTGATATAAAAAGAAAATGACAAATTTGTATTTTAGTGATGTTTTACATTTACACACATGGGGTTTACTTGCAAACACAAATAGATACAAATTTTTTTAATAGAGCATTTTATTTTTTGCTTCTGAACTATTAATCATTTTCTGAAATACGCAATATTAAAATTATTTTAAATTTTCTAAATAAACGAGTATAGGTATAGCAATAGACAACACAATTTTATTTTATAAATTAATAAAATAAAATTGTAATTTGTATTTGTAATAAATTGTATTTGTAAATAAATCAATTTAACTGTAATTATGTTTTTATAAATGTAAATAAGTTTTAGTAAACTTTAATAAGATTTAAAAATTATCGATATAACAATGTCAGCAAATTTTGAAATGAAATTCAAAGATTTATTATACGAGTATATATATATATGCATTTGTGTCTATTTGCATAAGTTTGGTTGTTTGTCTATTTAATCAAGACTGTAATTGATTTAAGCAACAACTAACAATATTTTATTTATTATTTTACAACGTATTTATTAAATAAAATTATAATAATTCTTTACAGTAAGCTCATATATATACTCATTGATAAAAAAGTTACACGCCATTAAGGAGGCTGTAGATTCAAGTGAAAATTTATTTATTATTTTGCGAACATAATGACGATGACAATAAGTGATTATAATATCATAGCAAACGCACAGTTTTCCATGAAACAGCGAGACAATTTAAACGAACCTTTAGTAGCACGTAGGATCTGCTCTGGTCTAAATATAGGATATCAATAGTTAAACAGACACTACTCAAAGCAATCTGTACCTCGATCTAACAACCAGAATGATACCAAATTTAATAGGGAGACTAATGAAGATATAAGAAGAATTCCGCGAAAAAAGTTAGTTCTAAAAGTCATCGATAGGAAAAATGTGGCGCTGTGCAATGTAATAGAGAATTAAAATGGACAGACAAAGACTAAAGTGAGACTTTAGTCGTTGTTATTTACATCTCCTTTTTATTCAGCATATTCATTTCTCGTAGATTCAATGTGGCCGTCGTTCTTTTGGACTAAATATTGCATCCTATGCACAGCATTCTCTACAGCAGAACGTAAATGTTTAAAGGAATGTTAATTACAATTTGTGATATATTATTTTTTACGGTTGTCGGGTTCGTGACTCTGCCAAGAAAGATCTTGGATTTCAAGTAACTACACAGCCAAAAGTTGCATTTGATAAAGTAAAAGGAACAAGATGGCCATTAAAAGAAGCTGATTAATGACTTTTTTCTTCGAAGAATTGCCGTAGAGGCTGCATTATCTATCGAGCAGTGTTTACCGGTGCCCAATCTTGCACAAAAATGATCTGGTCCATATATCTTCTTTGCTAAAGTTGAGAAACAATGAACGTGTTCAGCATATCGCGATATTTCTATCCTGTAATGGAATAGATCAAATAGTTCACCGGTCCTTTTGGGGTAATGTTATTAAAAAAGAATATGATAAAATCTGCTATGAAACCACACAGTTATTTTTAGTAAATATAATGAGATTTCTTGGAAGGCATGGAGTGATTCAAAAGAACCAACTTAGATAATTTTGGCTGTTTATAATCCCATTCAGGTAAAAATGGCACTCATCTCCCCACAGAATTGTTTACGCGAAGCATCATCGAACTCAACTTTACTTTAAGAAGAAACAGGAGAACAAAAGTCAATCGCTTATCGCGGTCGGAGTGCTGTCGCTGTTGCAAGCGACTGATCTTATATGGATAGAAATAAATAATCTTTTGCAATTCTGTGCTTAAATCATATACAATTGTCAAGCTACTCCATAGATGTTGCTACTACCAGCAACATTCACCTGTGTTCCGCTGACAGTTGCAGCTGCAACTTCTTCAGTTGTCTATTGTGGAAGGTGCTAGTTTCTGTCTTCTGCTAAATCAAACTTGTAGAGAACCTATTTTTTCAAACTTCTCAATGATCCCTCTCATTGCATTAACTGACAGCAGACCTATATGCAAGTGGTGACAGGTTATAAACTCACAAAAAGCGGCGGCTATGTTGCATTTGTTAAGATAAAAATAACTTTAGAAGTAACGTATATTCAGGTAAAGAATTAAAATGAACGTTGAGCATAACTCGTTAAAAATGTTTGCGTTACCCGTTATTTTTAGACTGGCGTTGTGTTAGTGTACAAAGCCTATAATCTGCATAAAGGGACTTTAGCTACGTTTCATAGAAATTTTTGATATTCTAGTCTATAAGAGCTCTACATTCATCTACCCAGTCTTCAATTTCGAACGAGCCTCTGGAAATATCTGGCGACCTGTCCGAAATTGAAGACCAAACAAGCAAAAGAAGTAGGAAAATGTGATGAAAATATTCCTGGGAATCTCTGACTGTTTGCGGCAGAGCATTAACTTTGTGAAAAATGTCTATTTGCAGCCCTGCCACGAGGACCAGACTATATTAAACGTACTGCTGTGCATTTACTAGGCATAACTAATTTTCTTACGAGCTGGCTCCCTAGAAAATGTTGGTCATCACTTCCCAAACAGAGATTTGTCACTAAATAAGATACGCTGCCAGACTATAATAGCCCTTGCTTCTCTATCGAGGGACCACTGCAAATGAAGCCCGAAGCAACGATATTAGAATGATAATGGCAGAATGCTTAACAGTCGATATGCATACAAATTTGTGTGTGCTAGTCGCTTGCCAACAGTACTGAAGCAAGTCTTATATTGTACCTATCTGTGAATAGTGGACAAAACTCCATCGTAGCTGTTCATGCCTATCTGAAGGTCTTGCAGAGCTCAGAATTTAAACAGACCAGCATATCATCTTATTATCTTTTTCTGATGATCTTTTGATGTCTTGCGTGTCTGAGAAAGTGTAGTGACAGTGATTTCACTACTTTCTCACACTCAGGTCAGAATGGCACAGATGCCATTTCACGGAATTGCGACCAATTCATCCTCAGACAATGACACAGTCTTCCTGAAGATCTGTCAGCCGTACCGAATGTCATTGACTGCATCGTATAGGTATTACTAGCGTACGAAGACCTCAGGTATACTGAAAATTCTAACCACAGTGAGCCTGAGTTAGTGACACTAGGCAGAGAGTTTAAGATACTGTGCATACCTGATGCGTAGTTGGGCATAACTGTAATAACTTACATACCTGTCTGAGACTGGCTATAGGCTGTTTATTTATAGTAATAGGACAATTCTGGCTAGGTACGTAGGTTTTTTTTGGTCAATGCGTGTATATAAAAATTCAAAAAATAATCTTAAAGGCCCACTTTTCTATATGACTTCTGCACGCACTTCTAACCAAATTATATAATGAACATTTATATAATTTGATAAATAAAATTTTTACATTAATCCAGTTTGCATTTCCACATTTTCATTAATTTTCATTTTTATATTTTTTTAATAACATTGCTAAACTGAATAAAATTACAGGATAAATATTTGTTCATAATTGAATAATCAAAGAAATTAAAATTAATTTAATTAAACAATTTATTTGTTTATGCGCCCCTAAAAATACTAGTGTGAAATTAAAATTACATCTGAAATAATGTAAACACAATATTACAATAATAAATTATATTAAATGTACAGCCAATTAAATATATATTAAAAATAAATTTATAATAAAATTTGAGTTTAAACCACTGAAAATTTATTTTAATTATACACTAAAAATACACAATAATAAATTACAAATTTATCTTTAAAAAAAAACCATATTAATCGTAATTGTGTTTTAGACAACGAGATGGAGCCACAATATGTTTCTTTGCCAAATTGTCATTTATTTGAATTTATATGAAATATTTGTATTATAAACTATTTTAATATATGACTAATTAAATTGTAATACAGATACTGTATTTATAAATATTTAATTTACGACTAATTAAAAGTATAATATTAAAATATTTATAAAATAAAATTAATCTCTTACTAGAATGACAATATTTAAACATGAATTATGTTATTTTTATACAAAAAATATTGAAAATTTTTATACAAAAATTTAAAAAATGATAAACTTTCAGAAGCGAAAGAGAAGTAAAATAAATAAGAAATACAATTATGTTTTGTTTTATGTACCTGGAAAAACAAAGTTAACTTATTTTTGAACCATTCTGTATATTTTTCAAGAAATTTTAAAGAATAAAGAATATGATTGCCTAATTCAACTGAATTATATTTGAATTTAATTATATTGATTTCGTTCATTTTATTGCATTACATTTATTGACTGTGCTTATTTTTCCATATTTTATTTTCCATATTTCATAACTATATTAACTTGTTACCTCTTTCGGTATTTATTTATTTTAATAATTAACAAGTGACTACCTCCAAGATATAAGA
Organism: Centruroides sculpturatus; assembly: GCF_000671375.1. Taxonomy (NCBI): domain Eukaryota; kingdom Metazoa; phylum Arthropoda; class Arachnida; order Scorpiones; family Buthidae; genus Centruroides; species Centruroides sculpturatus. The sequence continues at coordinate 211,404 of NW_019384359.1, read as the reverse complement.
GCAGGTGCAATAGGCCCCAAGATATAACTGCGAACAAAATTTCCTTTGGTAATCACGATGTGAATTTATGTTCACCTAAATTAGTCATTTTCCAAGTGAATGTTTTACTTGATTTAACCACGACAAAATTTCCTATGGTGTCGAATTAACCAAAACAGATTTGAGATTTATTCCAACAATACTGAATTGCGGTGTTGAATTACTCGTAGATAGAAAATAAGAGCAAAGATTTTAATTGAGAAATTTAATAAAGAAAATTCGATATATATATATTATTTGGTTAATTGGACTTGTTATCAACTCTTCCATTCAACACGGATAAAATTAACTGGCCACCTGGATGTAGTTCTATAAATAGTTTTATTTGTTTGTCTCCTCAAAATAACAGCGATAAATAAAAATAAATAATGGTAAATACTATTTATTTGTATGTACTCTACAATACATTTATTAAAGTAGTATTTCATTTATAAAATTATTTCGAGTACTTTCGTGTTTTAGGCTAAATGAAATTTACACGAAATTCACATTTTATTGTAAATTTGTTTTACGCTCTTAACAACGTTGCATTCGAAATAAATATATCCATTGTTAAGGATTGATTCAACTATTATATTATACATCTACTCTCGATTATTCGTGCGTCATCAAAATATTTTATTCATTTTGTCTATTGACAGTGTACCAAATGTGAAGTTGTATACACATTATCAGTAGACAAGTAGTAGGCTTTCAAGCTTAGCTGACATAAGAAATGGTGTAGAAAGTCCACGGGAGTTGACCTCAATTTACAAATGAAATTTTAGAAATTTATTGATAGAATACACGTGAAAAAATCACGCTTTTACTGTATAAAAATTAGTATAAAAATATCCCACTAGTCCTAAAATTAAACTACAATAGTTTAGAAAAAATGTAAGAATTATACATAGAAAATGTAAAATTTAAATTTTACATGATATTTTTGGAAATAGAAGAAATTTACATTTTATATTTATTGACTAAATATACATTACCGCTTATGAAACTCACAGTTACATTGCTTTTTAACGGAATTGATCTGTAAATAGAGTGTAATTCATTTAGAACACCTGAATAGTTCCTTTTTTTTATTTTACAATGTAAAGGGGTATTTTGGATTATGCCTATTTTTCAGTTTTCCGTGCGCTAATTAGCACGGATAATCGGGAGTTCGGTGTAGTTTGTTTTATTTAATTTCCAGAGAAATGATTATTTTATGTATTAATAAAATTAATTAATTATATTATATTATAATGTAATAATATATTTAATTTGATAAGACATCGTAACTATATAATTCCTTTCATAGACCTCTGATTCAAGCTGTAAATAGATATCTAAAAATTTAAAGAATTTTCAATTGGACTGTATTATTATTTAAACTTTTTCTTCATATCTTTAGACTGAAAGGACGACAAATACAATTTCTTTGTTTACATCAGACTCTCTTCTCGTTGATCTTAACAACAGAAACAAAGAAAGAATTTATTGCACTTAAAATTCAGGAAACAGTCAGAATGAGAAATCATTAAAGTAAAATATCGAGTAAAATGAAAACGTTATGATAATTTGTTGTTATTTATGATGTCTCATCAACGTGAAGACCAGGACTTTTTATTCTAATATAAATACTATCATCACTCCTTATATAATTTTCGTAACTATTATATTTAAAATAAAGAATTTAAGAATTTTATATACGTAAATAATTTAAAATATTGTATATTACACAAGTTTTTTATTGCATTGATTCTTAAAAACCGAGGTTATCAAATTTAACATTACAGAAAGTGTTGACTTAGACTAATTTCGAATATATTACAAGTAATAAATTTTTAAAAATATCGGAAATGACTCACTAAAAGTAAACAAAAATAATTAAGCATAACTATTCTAATGGTGGATATATATCAACTTTACATTCCATTACTCTAGTGTTTATAAAGAAAAATACTTATTAAACAGTTGTTATATATCATATTTAGTAACAAAGCAATATTAAGTTAATTTAACTTAACTAATTATTTAATCCTTTCATTCGGTATACGAGAAACTGCATATATAATTATTTGTATTGAGTAAATCAACACCACTTGTTATTGAGTACTACATAATCAATATTAAGAGTAAATAAGTTATACAGTTATTTACTAATTTAATAAATATTACAAATATTTCATTTATAATGGAATATATAATTCACTATTGATTTGCAATCTATAAACTAAATAGTGAAATATTTATAAAAATTTGTGAATTTTATAGAAATTTTCAACTTGAAGTTTAACAATATCAGTGTAGATATAGCAATTAAGAAATTAATAGATCTAAATCCTGAGAGTTAAATTTCAATTTTCATGTTTCAGCTTTCGATTAATTATTACTGAAGATAAACGTAAGGTTAATAAATAATTACATCATAGTACAATAGAAATGAAAATTTGTAAGTCTAAATGAACTGTAATGAAAAAAATAACATCGGCCCTTTACAAAGAAAAAGGAAAGAAAGCAAATATATATAGATTGCTAAGGAATTGATGAAGTAGCAAAAGGAAGAATGGTAAGTGCACTGAGATGCACTGATTTGTTGTTACATGAAGTAATGCAGAATAATTGACCTTTTGGGAGGAAAAGAACAATTTTAGATGATGATATTCGTTAATATATCATGTTTTGCGAGTTTAGTACGAAATTATTGGCTCTGCATGAACAGAAGCATTTTAGAAACGAATTTTGAATTATTTATAAGAATATACTCTAAAACACATGCTGTAAAATATTTATATTTAAAATTTTCATATTGGACAAAATAAGTAATAAATGAATAATTTACTGAGAATGAAATTGAATTTCCTAACAAATATGAGTTAAAACATTCTATTATTTAGTGCTGTTCATGAAAACTTCTTAAAATTTCGTAAATTTATAACGTAATTAATAACGTAATAACGTAAATTTAATGAATTTAGCATTCTATTTTGATGCATACGTTATTTACTTACCTAACTTATTTAAGGTGTGCATGCTGGTGTCAATCAACACAGTAACAAGTACACAAATACGCATTTTAATTGATATTGACATCGTTTGATGGTATTGTTTGTTCTGGATTGAAAAGAAAAGAGCAAACATTTGCAACAGACGAAGAATCTTGAAATGACTATAATCTGTTTGCTGACATTGTAAGTTCATTTTCCAGATCTAGAGATTATTGAAAACTTGTATTCGATTTGTGTAAGGAATTATTAAATATCTCCTGTCAACGTTATAAAATTACAAATAATATTGTAACGATGCTAATAAGAAATAAATTGTATTACAGATTATTCAAATATAAATTTGCATTAAATAATAGATAATTTAGGAATATATAATAATAAACGAAATCTGAATGATTCCTTCAGATTTCTGCTTTCGTTTATTGTTTAAAAAATTTTTAATGATGAATCTACCAAATTAATTTTATAATAATTTAAATTTATTCTTATATTTAAATTATTCTTTTTCATAAATTTATCGAGTGCAAATATATCTTATTAAATTTATATGAAAGTTCTCTTATTTTAACAACATGTAAAGAAAATGATTTGCATAATAAATAATGTTCATACACATTGTATTTAAGACTATTTCATTATCTGACTGATAACATTAAGTGACATAAAAACGGAAAAATCCATAAACTGAAAAATTATTACCACTATATTGCTCTTGTTATTCTAAAATGAATCAGCTATATATGCATAAAATACACGTTTTTTCTGTTGTTAAAACTTATTTGCTAATAATAAACATATATATTTTTTGTTCTAATAAAACTATTCTAAAAATGGTTTTAATAAAATATTTCTAACAATGCAGAAAATGAAACTTCGTATTTAAAAGCAACCATATATTTTTTGTTTCACAAGCACGATAAAGTTCATTCAATTGGCTGTAATCACGCATACACCCAATTTTAAGAAACTATGTTAGAACATCACTGAAAATTGGCTAATGTGTAATACAGAACAGAAGTTGACTGAGGCGGGGCATCGCCGGCCGAAACACGTATCAACTAAAAAAAGAATAAATAAAGGATAAAAAGCTGCGTAGTGTCTGAATGCACTTCATCGTGCTTGTGAAACAAAGACATAGAATAACACGGTTTCAAATTACTAAAGAGCCGTATATTTTTCAGTGTACTTTTTGAGACTTTAGTTATAAGTTTATTATTATTAATATTAGTTTATATAAAAAAAATTTCTTTGACTCAAATATCTGAAACTCGAATATTTCTATAACTATCAATAAAAGAGTATGAAGTATGGTAAGTCTCAATGAAATAGGCATGGGATTTAACGTTTCAAAGTTGAGTATCCTTAACTTGAAGTTCAATATTTATTCAATACAAAGTAATTATAATTATCACATTTCCATGAAGTTTTCAGAGTTAGTTGTATCTATTGTCCAACACTCATTTTCAGACAATGTTCCAGTCCAAAGCGAGAGGAACTCTCGCTTTATCTCAACAAGATTTACAGTACGGTACATGCAAAACTGTTGTGTTCATTAGTTTCATTGAACATTTTGCTGAAAGGCGTTTTACACTGGCGGTTTAAAACAAGAAAAAAGAAGTATGACAAATGCTTTGTGTTCAAGAGAAATTTTAATACAAATCTATTCAGAATCGGCATTTTTCAGTCTATTGTTCTCGAACTCCAAGCGTTTCCTGTCCCTTGGAGCTTTGAGTTAAAAAAGTTTTACTGTATTTTACAGAATGTAAATTATATACCATTTCATATTTTATTTATATCTTATATGTTACCATAACAGATAAACAAAAAACATAATAAAGATAAATACAGTACAGTAATATAACGGCCATCAAATATTCGAAGTAATTAAGTTTTAATAAATTATAAAAACAGTCAGTTTTATAAATTTAATTTATGCCTAAAATATTGTCAACTTAAGTCACTTATACATGGATGCTTTGCTTGTGACAACATATACTTATGCTTCTTTAGCTTGTTACAATGCTTTAAATTTTGTCTTTTTATTTAGTCATACAAGAAAGTCATTTTCTTTCTTTTACGTATAACTTACATATTTTAAATTTTGATTCATTTAAGAGTTAGCTTGAACTGAAAACCACTAATATTGCTATTCTGCATTAGCATGCATACATGTCCACAAAATTAAATTAGAGAAAGAATATTATCATTTCAAAAGAATATTGTCAATAAAAGTAATTATGCTCTATCAGAAATATGAGTACCACAAATAATTTTTTATCTTTTATGTAATTTTGAGACTTAACCTTACAAATATTTTAATTTTGAAAATAACTTCAGATAAATAGCTGAAAATAAATCGAACGGCACCATGTTATATTTTTCTCCTTTAGAACACCGGGAATTCTAAGCTGGAAACGTTCTTTTCTATTTTTAAAGAAATTAAAAAATGAATTCAATAGTAGAATTATTTCTGATTTAATATGCAGAGAATTCTTAAAGCATTATTGTTATACAAGTAAAGGTAATCCAAGCATAAATTCGATTCGCGTTCCTTTGTTATGAACAGGAAGCTATAAATTCTTAAGTGATTTTAATACCATTCCTCCAAATTAATCTGATTAATTCTCTATTACCAGAATTCATTATATTAAACAATTATATCTAGCTTTCATTCTCTCTCTTCTCTCTTCAATCCAAAGGATTGGTAGGCAGCATCAAGTCAACCATTCCCTTCTCTTTACTGCTAGTTGTTTTTGCAGTAAGGTGTTCTGTCTTTCACTGTATCCCAGTCTTCCATTCTTGGTTGTCCTCTTACCGCTTTTCTCTCCATCATTCCTCAAATAATACTTTTATCCATTCTGAATGTTTTAAAATACGTCCTATTATGCTGTTGCTTTGTTTCATTATAGTGTTAAGAATGCTTCGGATTTCTTCAACTCTAAAACCAGTTCATTAGGTAATTTTTTATTCCAAGCTACCTTCAGCATTTTCCTTCAGCACTACATTTCAAAGGTAGTTTTGTCCTCCCTTTTTTCTTCAATGTCCATGTTTCTGAGCCAAACAAGGTTACTCCCCAAACATAATTTTTGATGAGTTTTTTTTTACATTCAGTGAGATGTTCTGCAATGTTAGTATAGTTAGTATAAAATGCTCCATTTGTTTATGAAATTCTCGATGTCACATATTTTCCATACCTTCCATCAGATGTTACGGGGCTTCCTAGGTAATGGAAGTTTCCCACGCTGTCTAATTCTTTTTCCTTTAGTGTTATTCTAGCATGTCTTCTTTGGTTTTCTATTGAACAGATCATTACTCCTGTCTTGTATGACTTATTTTTAGGTTACATTTGACCTTTAGTGCATCATTAATTAAGGTCTCTCAACACTTTTTCTTCATAGTTTACAATCAGAGCTATGTCATCTGCAAAACGTATTGTTCAATATTTTACAGTTTATCTTTATACTTTTATGATTAATTTCCCTGTATTCCTTCTAGCTTATTCTACATAAATGCTAAATGAAATACCTAATAGTCCATAACTCAGTCTGACTCTTCGAAATTTTTCTTTCTACCTTTCCTTATTAATGCTGCTTGGTCACTGTATAGTTTGTATATTATTATTTTCAATCTCACTACAGTCAATTCTCAATTCCTTTAGTATGTTCAACATTACTGTCTGTCTGTCTTATCAAATTCTTTTTCTATACTGATAAAAGCAATAAATGCTGGCATATCTGCTCTTACTGATTTTTCTATCATCACGCTTAGCTTTGAAATGGCCTCTCTTGTGCCTTTCTTTTCCTAAAATTAAATTGCTCGTCGGATATACTAGAGAGGTTGCGGTCGACGTTTTCAGCCCAAACGTGAACGTCGGATGTCAAGCGCCGCCATCTGGCAATTCTAGAAAATTGATAATGGCGTTCGCTACGTCTAGTATGGCGAGTAGAAGTTCGGCTTAAACGTCTTCATTTTTTTGTGTTTGGGATTAAAATTATGACGTATTTTATTAAAATAATGATTATTTAAGCATTTATGAATAATATTGTCAAGAAACAGACGATTTTAATCCAGAAATTATTTAGTTATTCAATTTTTTTGCAAGTGATGTGAAGTGCCTATAGAATTTACATATAGTTTTGTTCATAATAGCTTATCATAATTCTGTAGGAATAGGTTTGTTCTTTCACAACATCTTCTATCATCATCAAGCGTAATACGTTTGTAAATTTTATAAAAATAATTTCCCGAGCTGCTTTCTCATTTACATAAGCCACTACTTCCCTCAACAAAAGTATGAGGTAGTCCTATCCCACAACGCTAATTAAAAGTAATTATTTAATGTTATTAATTAAGCAACGTGTTTTACTTGGAGTTTAAACGTCAAAGTGTACTGTACTTCTGCTTGCCGTACAAGTTTAACGTTTGAACTCCAGCCGCAATCTCTCTACTGTCATTGATGATGCTCTCTAATTTGTAGAATATTAGCTTTGTGAGGATTTTCATGTGTGACAGTAGACTTAGCGTTCTGTAATCTTCACACTTTAGTACTTCTTTGTACTTTGATATTGGGATTAGTATATTCTGTTTGAAAGCTTTTAGGTTGACTCCAATGATTGTATTAATTCATATTGAGTGAATTTTCCATTATCATCCTGAGTTTGGATTATTAACATAATTAGTTATTCTAAGATTTCAAATAACAAAAAAGAAAGTGAAATTTTAGAACATCGGTTACAAATTCAAAATATTATTAAAATTTAAGAACATCGCATACTCGAGTTTATTCGAAAATTAATAATACAGCAAAGTGTTGCGTAATCATGGCAAAAAAGTTAAAATTGTATGTGGCACCATCTGTTATGAAATTTTATTTTAAAAATTTTATATTAATAATTATTATAAAATGGTAATAATGTTTAATTTTGAAGGTACAGATGAGTTTTATAAAAAATTTGTAAATGCTAATAACAAATAAAATTTTCATTAAGTCCGACTCCATCCAAGATATGACATATATTTCTCCCTATCTCCCTACCTTCTTGACCTTTTTCCACCAAAATTGAATAGCATTAATGCCCCTAATACACAAACCTCTCTGAAAAATTTCAGAAATTTTAGACAAAAGCACAGGAGTTATTAAGCGTCAATGATGGAGAAGAAAATCGTGCCCCCATACACACTAACATCCATACATACAGAAAATCCTCCAACTGTATTTGTTTTCATTTGTAAACGTTTTAAGATCCCACGAGTCCGAAATTGTACCGGTAAAAATCTTGAATCCTTTTTTATCGTTCACTATACTTCCCTGTTTTTATAACAGCGGAGAAAGTAAAACATAAAACTTTCTATGCAATATTAGACATTTAAAATTTAAAATTGCATTTTTTTATTATGTAAAAAAAACATCTTTCTGTATTATATATATACTTTGCAATAAAGGATGGTGTCATTAAAATTGGTTTGGTACACCAAACCAAATCTTTGTGTTTGCGAAGATCCAACGTCGTATAAACTTTTATTCCAAAAATTTACCAGAACGATTTATGTGCATTCTTCTTTCATAATAGACGTCTATAGATTTGGAAAGAATCACCATCCCATCCATCACCAACGATCATATTTCCACTTGAGACTGATTATGAAACTTCTCACAACCTACAAACCCATATGAAAAAAAAAACTTAACTTAAAAACGCCAAAGATTTTAACCTTTGTCAACAAACCAATAAAATGTATAAAAGAATAGGAAAAGAGAAAAATTTCAGCCTCACGTTCAAACGTAACCCAACTGTTTACAATACAGACGACTCAGGAATGACAAAATGAGGATAATCTTCAACAAGCATACGTTCCGATGAAAAATGGACGTTCTAACGACGTGATGGTAATTTTAAGCCGTAGTTTCTGACTTTCAAGACTTTTCAGATTAAACAACAAATATGATATTCAGGAAAGATTAACTCCACATCTTTAGTATTTGCATCCTAGCAAGTGAATGAAGTCTCATGGATTAGATCATCCATTATTAAACAGTCCATAATCTAGCGCTAGCTAAGTACTGTATTCTAAATTGTAAAAATTTATAAAAATATCATAAAAGCAGATTCGTTTTTTGAAACCGTGTTTTCGTATTTATTTACTATTGAACACAAGACTGTGTTATTATTAAAACACTTGGCGTTTATCCACTTTATTCAGTTGATACTGAATACAGTTCAACTGAATAAAGTGGATAAACGCCAAGTGTTTTAATAATAACACAGTCTTGTGTTCAATAGTAAATAAAAGCAGATGTAAAACTTCCTACAAACGCCGACACTAAGTTATATATCCGAGCCTTATGAATCTTTATGAACTCGAATGCATAGGGATCGGATGCATTGTATCATTAAGTTTTTTAATCGTACAGTATATTCTAGAAATGGAATTGATTGTAGAGATCAAGTACTTTATTCCCAGACATCTATTATATTATGAAAGGGAGAAAGTAACTCACACTAGATCTTATCTGAGTGATCTGATAAATCTTAAAATTATTCGTCCAAGTTCTTCCAGTAATTCAATCGTATTTGTTCAAAAGAAACCGTAAAAAAGTTAAATGGCTAGCGATTATCGAGCTTTAAATAAAATTATACTATTAGATAATCTTCTTATACCTCGAATTGATAGTCAAAATGATAAACTAAAAGAGTAAATTTTACTGCCTTGATTTGAAAGATGCATTCCACCACACACGATTCTGTAGCGTAGGTTTTTTTCGCGGCTTGTAAGTCGTGGGAAAAAACCAAAGTAATAATGCTGTTTTAATAAAAATGAAGAAATATGGTGAATATAACAAACAATGTTATGATAAACGATACAAAGCTTCCTTCGGATAAATTTTTACAATTTGGAATACAGTGCTCAGCTAGCGCTAGATTATGGACTGTTTAATAATGGATGATCTAATCCATGAGACTTCATTCTCTTGCTGGGATGCAAATACTAAGATGTGTAGTTAATCTTTCCTGATATCATATTTGTTGTTTAATCTGAAAAGTCTTGAAAGTCAGAAACTACGTCTTAAAATATAATATATAAAATCTTGTCTTGAATAGGAATATCGAAATCATAATTGCTATAATAAGAAATTTCTGTCGAAATTTAGAAGTCCTTTTGTAGTCAAGTTCTGGATAATAATTTTTATACAGTCACTTATTTAGAAGAAATTAAGCTTATTAACTACTTCACAATATTTTCCATGGTAAACGTGGGCAAGGCGGATATATGATTATTCTAACAACGTATCATTCAGTTAATTAATGATGAACAATTAGATAATAGTATTAAACCACGTATCATTCAGGTAACAACGTATCATTCAGTTAATTAATGATGAACAATTAGACAATAGTATTAAACCTAGTGAACACGATGCAATTTCCAACCTATCAGATTATTTTTATTAGGTTTCAATCGTATGTGATATATGTCCCTGCTTATCTGTACTAATTCTAAGCTCTTAATTTTCAACTATTTTATTTCAATATTGTATTCTTTACTCGTAGTAACTGTTTAGAAAGTTTTGTCAATAAAGATACGCTATTGAGAATTGTTACATTGTTAAGATCACGACAATCTTTATATAGGCTATATTTATATTTAAAGTCAACATGAATTTTATTATACGTATAAACTAATTATAAACTCAATTAGAGTTGTTCTCTAAGGAAAATTACAAATTAATGTTTGTTTGCTTTCATTTCTCTTACACGCTGACTTGCTGCTATTAAACTATTTGTTTCCTGCACTGATTCTGATTGATCACGTTTGATTTTCATAGAATGCAATAAAAACAGTACAGCGTTTTACAGTTTAATTTCAATAGATTGTTGCAAATTACAAGTGGGTAATCCAGTTCAGCTTCTGGAACTGGAATTGTTGGAACAGTATCGAGTGTAGAACTGTTCCTCAGGACTTCCTAGATATTGTAGACAGTTCTGGAATAAAATCAACGAAATATCCTCATAAATTTAAAAAACTGAAAAAAATTTCATTATTCCTAAAATGTCGTGAAACATTTTCATTTATTTCAAGCTCGAACGAATATAAAGAGTTTACCGTTTCGTGAAATGCGTATTCATAAATGCACCGAATGAATAACAGGTGTTGAAGCAGTGCCAGATGGTAATATCTCAATACTCGGTTTGGAACGACTCCTAGTAATTCCGAGTCTGGAACGGTTTAAACCGAGAATTACTCACCTTTATTGCATTTTTTATTGTGTAAAAACGTCGGATCAACGTAAATTGTTACGATTTCCTTCTATCTTTATATGACTTTTCGTTTCCGTACGTAAAGTCATATTGCGCTGCAATTTTAAAAAATTGTAATCTATAAATTTTCACTGTTGTCCGTCTACCTGTCTTTCCTTAATCTCGAAGACGGAGTTAGATAAACGAAAAATTAAGAATAGGAAGCCCCGATTAACTATACTGTATATTAAATTCCGATGCAAATCGGAAGTCTCATTATTTCAATTAAAAAATTTTCCTCTTTATAGAGTTAGATAGATGATGGCACGACTCTGCTGCTAACAGGAAAAGTATTATGTACAGGGACAAAACACTACAAATTTGAGGTGGAGAGCCTATACAAGTACTTTAAATTAAATAAATTAAAAATATGATAAAAATTGCATTGTGACGATGTCACAATGTAATTTTTTATCATATTTTTTCGTATTTTATCATATTATTTTTATCATATTTGCTCGTTTTATTTATATACTCCTTAAGATATTAGTATGTTCTTTATGCATGTATGTCTTAGATTATTTGAATTTTTTTATTGTACTGTATACATTTGAGTAGAAAAAATTATTTATTGTATCCTGTGCCATTGCTTATTACTTTGTATCTTCAGTTAATCTTCTTCGGCAACGAACGATGTTGCAAGGTTAACTCTTGTTTTCATCAAGGAAAATTTAAATTTGTACAATGTATGTTCTAGAGTTTAGATTTTAATTCATGTAGACAGTGTGTTGACAGTAATTTTTTAAATTTTATTCCGTGGAAAGCCTTTATATAATAAAGGAAATATAATAAATAATTAATACCTACTTAAAATTATTTTTGTGTTATAAATAACTGAAAATGAGAACTAACCAATAATCTATAACACGTGTTTGAACATTGATATATCTTTGTCGGTGTCTACTGTCATAAATCTAAGGACTGAAACTGCTGGTACTAAAAATTTGTCATATTCAATTTATTATAGAGGAAGTGAACCAAAATCGGACTTATAATTTGTTTTACTATTATAACATTTAAAATATTAAAGCTAAAATTGCTTTTTAACGCCAAAACTTTAATTAGTTGATCAAGTATTCCCTTTTATAGCAGTGATTATAAAATTTTGGTAAGCAGCATTTTTGAATTTAGCAAACTGTGTCAAAAGTGACAGTTTGTAAAAAGTATTCTAAATTAAAATAAATCTAATGTTATGAAAAAAAAGGAAAGAGAATAAATAAATCATGTTATGCTATAATTTGTCCTAAACATGTTTATGCATTGAGGAATGAAAATGTGTATTTGCAAGTATATCCATCTATATATGTTGAACATACTATATGGGCCTAATAAGGGCATTGCACATATTTCATTCACAGTTTACCGTATCATTTTGATGACCATTTTCTGCCATAAAACATGCAGACAGCATCTTTTTCAGTGTAGTAATCTCATTAAAGTAGTTTTTGAGACCAAAATATCTTTACAGCTTTTTCCATTCCATCTTTTCTCTTTTACTTTCTATAGCCTTAGCAATGGATTCTGAGGCCATGATTAATTAGTTTCATCTTTTTTCTTCTTTTAGTGCCTGCCATTGATTTAAATATAAACATAAAAAGACCTAACTATTTGCNATTTTTGTAAGAATTAATTTTTATATGATTGCTGTGATTATTTTTGTATTAATTGCCTTCGTGATTTTGTAATTTTTTATCTTTGTTATATTTCTTTATTTATCTTGTAAATATTATTCACGAATACGTTATTTTATGAGTTTGTTTCAGTAAGGAAACAACACATAAAGAATAGGTATTTTTTCTTAAGGCTACAAATGGTATAACTTGTATATGAGTTATAGATTATCATCAACAGTATGTAAAAAATAGGAGGAGACAAGAAGTCTCCACTATTATTTTGGCATATTTTTCAATAGCTGATCCATATTCTATGTGCATAATATCAGAAAGCACTCATGGATAACTTTTTATATAATCTAGCAACATTTAATAGAATAATATCATAAATTATAGTGATTCCAGGATACCGTCTGACATTTCTTTTTGAAGTACTTTTATTTATTTTGTCAATAAATTTGAAATAGAGCAGCTCTTATACTAGAAATTGTGGAAAACTTGATGGCAACATAATGGTTGTGATTAGTCCAGATGTTATTCATGTTATCGAATATAAAATTACAAAATAGTACAACTTCTTAAGTTCTTATCGGATTTTTAGGAAAAAAGAAGAAGAAGTAACTTTTTCTGAATAAATTGAATGATTTTTTGTAATATAACTATATATTGGAAAATTATGTAAACTTAACAAGCCATAAAAATTTTTATCAATAAAATAATCTGTATAAAACTAAATAGGAAAGAAATCGCTAAAAGAAATAATATCTCATTAAATAATTTATAAACATAAAAATATCTATATTAATTATATTAAAGTTGATAGGAAAATAAATTGAGTAAAAGTTATAGTCAATAACAACATACAATAATCATTTGTAGACCCAAAAAGATACCATAAGATATACTTTTTTACTATAATCTTTATATGACTGCGATTTAAAGCTTTTATTTGCAAAATGACAATATAAAATATAGTTTATGATATCACAATAGCTTTTAGTTTTACTTTTATAACTCAAATACTTAAAAAGAAGGAATGATAGGATTTTGTTAGCCATATAAATCTGATAATTTATCAGGTAACTAAGAGTATATTTTCTGTTATTGCACAGCTTAAGTAATTAAATTATTATTTACGATGGAATTCCTTTGTTTAATATAAAGATTATAAATCTCTTTTATGATCTTCTTTAATTTTAATTTTTCTATAAATCCGATTATTTTTCATGCAGATTTTCAAGTAAAAATTACAAAAATAATCAAATTAATAATTAAATTATAAAAAAGTGATTAAATATAAATATGGAATATTCAATAGAAAATTAATTTCTTTTAAAATGTTTACATCAAGGATAAAAATATAAGTTTGATTTTTCATTATTTATATCATCAGTTCGCGTTTTCAGATAATTCTGTTTGACTATATTAAAAGGGGAGNTACACGATTTATATTTTAAAAATAATTAAATTCACTTAGCATTCAAAACTTGCGAATTTTGAAAAAAACAAATTTGCTGATTAAATGCGAACAACTGTTTAACTGAAGTAAAACGGGTTTTCCCCTTGCTATGGATGTCTGTCTAGTACAGTTCAGCCACATTCCGCTGCAGTTCGCCTTTATTATCAGTTCGAAATGGGGTGGTTCCATAATACCCGCAGTGTTCCATAATACCACCTTCTCCTCTACTTTTATAAATTCATTTAATGTTCAACATTTAAGTAAACAAATAAATATGCAATAGTGCGATCTTTCTGTAATTTGATAACAGATATCTTAAATTGTATACATGTTGATATAAAAAGTATTTTATAATCTTAATTTTCGATTTTGTTTGATTTAAATGTAAAATGTAAATAAATTTTACTTTTATTAGAACTTCAGTTTTGAAGCATTCTATTCGAACATTGACGTTGATCAAAGTAAGTGATAACACATTGATCAATGCATTTCTTTTTAAAGTATATTTACAGAGATACTTAATAAATTTATTAAGTTCTTGATTTATATCATTGTGCAGGATATAGAATAGTCTCCGTTAACTTCCTAACACTTTTTTCGTTCTTTAATTACATTAAGTTCTCATTGTTATATTATAAGCTTTCTCTCCCACTAGCGTTTCACTAGTTGGCAAAAACTGATGATAATCTGTTTTCTTTGAAGAACTTTTTTAACAATGTGATTACGTATATATAAGTATACTGTGCATGTACTGTATCCTTAAATGATGTATCGGATGCCATTTAAAGATTAATGCTTTCTAATTATCATATATCTTTTAAGATTTCAAGATTGGTTTGCTTTCTACTTGAGTGCTTGCTGTTCTCTTTAGTTGTTGTATGTTCTTTGGAATTAAACATAAAGTTGCTAGGGAGAACTTCATACAGAATACTTTTTCGATAGAAAAAAAATTTTATTTTTTTTATTTTTTTATAAAAGGAAATAAATACATTTCGCGCCATATACCCCTCTTCAGTTCATATTATATGTAATATTGTAAAACTAAAATATAAGTAATAGTGACTACTGGTTAACTGTGTTTAAAACGTAGGGTAAAACAAGTCAAACTGTAAAGTGAAAAAATAAAACTTGTTAAAATATATAAATTGACAAATACAAGGAATACAAAAAAATTTAAAATAAACAAAAACTGGTTAAAAACAAGGTATAAAGTTCTTTTACCTGTACATTTATCAGGAAGTCTGATTATTATGCGGTACAGTGAATTAAAAAAGACAGTTACTTTTTAGCCGGTTTTTATTGGTTTTAAAGTTCTTATGTTTGTATCTCTTGCATTAGTCAAATTTTCTATATTTTAACAAATTTTATTTCTTTCATTTTACAGTTTGACTGGTTTTTACCTACGTTTTGATCACTTAGTTATACCAGTAGTCACCATTAGTTATATTATAGTTTTACAATATTACACATAATAAAAGCTCAAGAAAGGTATATGGCCCTAAATGTATTTCCTTTTATAAAAAATAGAAAATAAAATCTATTTTCCATTGAAAAAATGTTTCTGTATGATAAGTTCTCCGTAGTTTAATTTGGTTTAATGAGATACGATAACGCAACAGATGAACGATCTGCTGAGGGATTCCTCCCGGGAAGACATTTTAAAGGGAACATACCAAATTTAGTTGTTAGACATGAATTGGGAAACTATATGTAGCCAGCTTTTTCGTGAAACCTGAACCCGCGACGAACGTTTAGTGTTCAGTAGTTCAGTAGTGTTCAGTAGTGTTAGTAGTTCTATCCAACTTGTGAGTCCAGGATTCGAAGATAGAGACAGATATCTCCTTTGTAAATAAATAATCTCTGTGGTAATTGTTAAACATACATTCTATTTTTCTGCTGCTGAGAGAAAACGCTGTTTACGGAACTCGCATATTATCTTAGATTCTGACAATTTGAATCTTTATTCAGAGTGTAAATCTATAGAACAATCAGGAGCAATGAACAAATAATTTAATGATCCATTAAGTTATGGATAAGGAAACTGTTTAATTTCTTCATTTGTTACTTTAGCTTTATGGAGTTTACTATTCAGATCTACCGAAGTATTCACAAGCTTTATATTTTGTAGTGAAAACTGGAAAAGAAGATTTTGTACTTTTTGTTTCTGTTATGCTCAATTTTCTCTTTTCTATTTTCAATGTATTTTGTTTAAATTCAATCCCAAAACAGTAATGACGTGATCCAAAGTCTTTCAATTTAAATAATTTAGGAAAATTAGAGATTAATTATTCTAACTATAGAAAATTATTATTAACAACAGGAATATTCTTTACATAAATTGCAGCAATAACGATTTTTTATTTCCAGATGCATATACAGTAATTAGAATTTGGTTACAAAAACACGAAGTGCTTCATCTAATTTACTATATTATTTACAACTAGCTTGCTTTAGACTATATAGTGATTTATGATGCTTGCACGCTGTTTTTTAGGAAAGATAAGTTGCTGAAACCATTTTAATGCGCAATTAATAATAACCGATGGTTCAAGTAGTTTTTCTCTTTCAGCATCTGTAATAAAATACTTTAAAGCTTCACATAACTCATCAGGTACTGTACTTTATAGAAATTATGTACCAAATTTCAAATGTCAAACTTTAAGTATTTCACTTGAAATACGAAACATCAAACGACAGATTTGACGAAACATTTGACTTACAATTACAAACGACAGATTTCGAAGATCAAACAGCAGGATTTCTGTTTCAAAACACGAGATTTAGATTTCGATACATCACTGTTTTAACTACACACATCTAATTGTTATCGACAAATCTTAAAAGTTTCAAATTGAAACTCCAACTTTTTTCACTTATAAAAAATAACTTTAAACTTCAAACACAGGAATATTTATTACGACCACCTGATGTGAAAATAAAAACACTGAATTGGTAATATGAACAACTGACTTTGGTGTATATAAAATCAAATTTCTAAGTACAGTCAATAAATTTTGATGTGCATACACCTATCTCTACCTTCTAACGCTAAAGATCTAATAAAAAACACGAAGACTCGATTTCACATAATCATCTTTTATGCACGCAACACACGCTTTCAATGTTAAAAAAGAATTTTTTAAAAATGATATCAAATTACCGTCTTCAAACACGAACTTTATAAGTTCTGTTATCAAAGTTACATATTCTAATACAAGCCTTCAAAATGCACAAATAGAAAATCACGAAGAATATAGCCTAAATGCAGATGATAAGATGTCGACTTCGATTGAATAAAGTTAGATTTCGAAACTCCAATGTTAGGTCTGCAAGCCAAAAAATACTTAAAATAATGCACCATAGAATGAACTTTAAACATCAACATTCTTTCTTCTTTAAACTTTAAACCCTATATATTAAACATATATAACGTTTAAAGTTCATTCTATGGTATATAAATTTAAGAATTTGATGTCTTGCAGACCTAATATAGGTGTTTCGAAATCTAAATCTATTCTATAGAAGTCTACATCTTATCTTGGGCATTTAGGATATATTTTTCAATTAAAACAATATTTGAATTACATACACATTAAATTTTGAGCTTCAAATACTATACATTTATCTTGAAACACCAAAGTTCGGACTTTTAAATCAGACAGAAATTTAGATTTTATTATGGTTAATTAACTTTTGGGTTATACAATCTGTTTTACAGGGTAGCTTTTTGAAATTTTTTAACACATCTAAACAAATACAACACAGATATATATGACGAGTAATATTTCATATTATTATATTTCCAAATTATATTATAACCTCCATTGTTAAATCAAAACTGTTCATTTCTTCAATTAAAAGTTTAGCTTCCTAATATAGAACATTATAGTACAGTTTGAAATTTGTGTAAACATATGCGTTAATTTATTTATCTCTCTATTTGTACAAACAGAAAGTAAAATTAAAAGAGTAAACGTAAAATTATCAAACGAATGTCATCAAATAGAATAATTTCTTGCTACTCTATCTCTTTATTAAGTCATCGAGATATTAAAAAATCGATTAAGATTAAAATAAATACAACAGTAATTTAAATTAATCAATTAAATCACATTCTTTTAATGAACATTCCATCTTCCTGATTTGCGAACCACAAATTATTCGTGTTTGATTTACCTTACAAGACTTTAAATTACTTCATTAATTAAAAGAAAGGAAATGTAATATAAGTTATTAAATAACATTTTCAAATATACATTTAAGTAAATACTTTAACCTTTCCAATGTTTATTGCAATTATATATTTTAAAGTAGTTTTCAGAAAACTTTTCATAAATGAAATATTTATTAAAATTTAAAATAATAAATCATTATATATAATTTTATGTTTGTTACTTATCTTTTGTGTATACTGTATTGTATAAAAATAACTCGTAAGTCGTATAGTGTTTTATAATAATGGAAACTGATTCCATTATTATAAAATGTTATTGCGTTCAGCTTCTTATTTTATTGGAAAATAATTTAATTCTGATCTTTATGTTAATTTTATCTTTTATACAGATCAGTATTTCATTTTGATCTGTAGAGTTTTCATATGTTTTCCCAAAAGTTAACAATAAGTTTCGCAGTTTTGATCTTGAATTCTACTAATGTAACGATTCGAAAGTTTGTCAATTTTTAAACTGTAATTTTTCCGTTTTGTATTAATTTTATACATAATTATCATTTCACACAATTACAAGATGTCCGTGAAGTTTCTCTTTGAAAACTATATTGAATTAATCATTTAATAATAAAGTATTAACATTTATTGTATAAGTTGCACACACATATGAAGTGGAATCCTCATTTGAACGTCCTCGTGGAATTCTCATTTTGAATCCTATCCTTAAGGGATAGGATTCAAAATGACGACCAGTATTTGTGCAAATCATTGAACACATCCTGGAACATTTGCTGGACTGTTCGTATATCAGTTATGCATATTTATAATCTTCGTTTTACAGCTGCCAATTTGATATAAAAGTCCTATGCAAGAGATCGAAAGAGATTAAATTTAGTGATCTAACTGATCAGTCTGATATTTCCGCTCCCGATCCAGCGATTTCGAAAACGTCCATTCTGCTAATATTCAACGATTTTGCCATAATGACAGAGGCACCATCATGCTTCATTATTTACAGATCTTGTTCGTTTAAATATCGTTATCAATTCGGTATTGTCTTATCTATTGATTCAACCTAATTATATCTAGTTCTAAACTTCTCGGTGTTTACTGCGTTTTTTCGCTCGATTCGCCAAATTGCTCCTCTAGATTTATTCTAAAGGCTTTAAAAAATAGTAAAATATTAACCACTCCACAAAAAGTAATAAGTACTTTATGGGCATTGTCTATAGTGAAGTACAGTGGTGCCTCGTATAACGTACTTAATCCATTCCAGGTGAACGTCCGTTAAGTGAAAAGTCCGTTATACGAAACGCATTTTCCCATAGAAATACATATTAAAACATATAATTCGTTCCGCAGCACAAAATAACCGTACTGTACCATAAAAAAATGAAAATGAAGCAGTCACCAATTATGCCGGGTAGTCAGATGTGAGGAGGAGGTAGAGGATCACTTTATTCACACATTCATACAGATACAGACTTTTTACAAATTGCAACAGGTCTCTTTTTATTGTTTTTTTAATCGGAGTCAGATTCAGGAGAGGCTACTGGGGCTTGCAGGGTCAACTTGTTCCATCCTTTGTCTTTTGACAGCTGGCTTCTTGAAAAACATGTCCAATGTGGTCTGTTTCTCTTTCTTCTTCAACACCTGTCAAAAATGACGGGCAAGGGTGTCAATGGGGAGATCATTGATCCTGTTGGCCTCAACTGTGTTTGGATAATGAATGTTGGTAAACTCCTGAACCTGTCCCCATTTGACAAGGAAGTTTCTGTCAACTTTCATTCCTTCTAATGATTTCTTGCTTTGCTTCAATTGAAAATCACCTTTCTGTTTTTTTANAGTAGTTCGGCTGCTCATCCACTATTGGTCCAGATTCTATCAATCTTGTTGCGAAACGAGTCGGCGACGACGTTTTAGGAGCTCCTTTATACGTATGTTGCTACAATTTTTTCGCTACGTTATAGGAATTTCCGTTATAGGAACGCACGTTATAGGGGTCGACTGTAATGTTCAAAAAGTGCTGTTCTACTTTGGAATGTGTGGGAGCCCAGCTTAAGAAAAGGAATGTTTTGGAATAACATGTCATCATTAATTATTGTGCTTCAGAAACGGTTAATAAAGCTCATGATATGTCAATTTTATTCTGCTACTATATATTAATAATAGAAAGTAACTCTTTCCTATTTAAAAGTGAAGTAATGATGCCAGAAAGTTAGAATTCAGTAACTTCGTGGATAGCAAGAATGAAATCCATAACAGACAGAACAGACAAAAAAACCAGAGCTGAGTAATAACAATTTCAATGGTTGATAACATGAATTTGAAGTGTTCATTCCGCTTAACACTAATCTGCAATACGTCTTTTCCAAAATAAGCTGGAGTCCTACTTAGAGGTAACAATCTGACTGGTAATGCACAAAGTTGGTAATTATTGATGATTTCAGCGTTGGGTAAACATGTTAAAATTAGACAATAAAATTAGTATAAAAACTGTTTCAATCTAAAATTGCAGGTGCAATATTTAAAGATTTCTTAAGAAAATGTTGAATAATACAGTATAACTTTTAAAAATTCGTTTTGTGCTCAAGAGTTATGTTTAGGGGAGATCGGGGCAACTTCGGCATGCGGGGCAAGTTTGTCAAGCGCTTTTTTTAAAAAACAAATTAAAAGGAGACTTTNTGTATTATTTCCATTTTAATATATATCTGGGATAAGAGTATCTCAAAATAAAGAATGACATATAGGAAAAAACTACAAAGATTGTAAGAATGTAAGATTACTAAGTTTATAATAGTAATTTTCTTTTATTATAAGACTGTGATTTTCCATCTTTAAGAGAGAGGAATTCGATTTGATACATTTGCCGAATGCTTTTGCCAAAGTAGATTGATAGGATAATAAAAGTGCACCATTCTTTCCATTTTGCACATTTCAATAAAATGTGATGGACTTGTTGCTATCAGACAATGTGCTGTTTTTTGAATTCCAAACATCGTTTACCTCCGTGTTTACCTCTTAAATATTTACATTAATTTTAAGACATCGTTAAAGTTAAATACTTTTTATAAAATTTTTAAACAGTAAATTCCTGTGCTATTTTCACTTCGTGTATAATTTAATTTTGGCTAACTTTGTTGAATTATAGTTTAGTTTCATAGTTTATTAATTTAATTCTATAATTTTTTTGATGTAATTTGCTAAAAATGAAAAATTAACTAATATTTTAGTTTTTTTTTTTCATTTCTTATGATTTAATTAATAATTTAATATTTCAAATTAATCTTTCATCTAGACCACGGGTTCCCAACCTATGGGTCGCGACCCAGAAGGGGGTCGCGACAGGCTTTCTGTGGGGTCGCCAACTTANTTTAATTAATTTCCTTACATTAAATTTATCTTACTGAGTATTTATTTAAATATAATTGAGAAAGAATTTAAAGAATATTAAACTCTAAGAAAACGAAACTCTGATTGTGATGCATTAATATTTGTTTTTCATTTGATAGATATAAACCGTACAAATAATTGCTAAATTCTTATCTCTAACTGTAAATTTTTTTAATAATAGATTCATTATAAAAACCAGCTTACTAAACTATTTAGAATGTTCTGCTATAAACCTAAGCTCCAAGAACAGTGTGCTTAGCTGAGTTTTTCGTCGTGACTCATAAATGTCTCGAAATCAATAATCATCTCTATATTAAAAAATTAGGTTGAAAATTTACAATGATAATAATAATTTTTAAACACAGCAATGTAAATTAATATAACAGATCAACAAAACAATAAACAAACAAAGAATATTTTCTTAAATGAGTACTAAGAGAAAATAAGTATCAGTGTAAAAAAAATACAACAGTTAAAGTAAATTTATTAATCTGATCAATGTATGTCTTTTAGTAGAAATAATAAGAATAAATCAATATAAATTTAGAAATATAAATAGTATAATAAAAAGAAGCTGGTTGTTACATTAAAATTTTATTAAAAAGTTAAGAAAATCATCGGAAACTGTAGTTTCTGTATTTTATATTTTACTGCTAATTACAATTTGCAGTAAAATCATTATACCAAGTTAATACAATTCCAAACGATTTACGAAGTAAAAGATACGAAAGTAGCAAATAAGATCAAGCTTTAAAAAATCTATAAACAATTAATTTGTATAGTTTGAAATTTTATTTGAAAAATTTTCTATCAAAATTTCGTTTAATTGATCTTTTCTGCAATTTGTAATTAATTTAATGATCGTAAATGTCAGATTTTCGAAATGGATAACAAGTGATTGACTGATGTTAAACGATATTTCATTAGACATTAATTGATCGAAGTTAGTATATAAACCAATGTCTCTAATGCACATTTTCATCTGGATAAATTCTTTGATACTTTTAATAAGATAATTTATCTCGAAAACCAAGAGAATATTCGTAAAAATTCAGCATTAATTCGTTTAATAAGAATAATATTGTTAGTAATATATATAAAAAAAGGAAGAAAAAGTAACCATAGTTATCATCTTTTTCATCGTCATTTTTCCCAAAGTTCTTATTAATAAAAAATTTTATAAAAGTGAAATATTCATAAAATATTACTTTATATTGATAATATAATTTATAATAATAATATCGGTATTATTCATTTATTAAAGATTTATATTTGGTTATGAAAATTATACCAGAATAGCTTATATAAATATATTTATTTTATATTATTATTTATAATGTAAACGCAATTTTCTTATATTTATCTTTGTTATATTTCTTTATT
The DNA here is from genome assembly GCF_000671375.1 of Centruroides sculpturatus. Classification (NCBI taxonomy): domain Eukaryota; kingdom Metazoa; phylum Arthropoda; class Arachnida; order Scorpiones; family Buthidae; genus Centruroides; species Centruroides sculpturatus. The sequence goes on along the minus strand of NW_019384359.1, from coordinate 188,071 downwards.
TATCTTGTAAATATTATTCACGAATACGTTATTTTATGAGTTTGTTTCAGTAAGGAAACAACACATAAAGAATAGGTATTTTTTCTTAAGGCTACAAATGGTATAACTTGTATATGAGTTATAGATTATCATCAACAGTATGTAAAAAATAGGAGGAGACAAGAAGTCTCCACTATTATTTTGGCATATTTTTCAATAGCTGATCCATATTCTATGTGCATAATATCAGAAAGCACTCATGGATAACTTTTTATATAATCTAGCAACATTTAATAGAATAATATCATAAATTATAGTGATTCCAGGATACCGTCTGACATTTCTTTTTGAAGTACTTTTATTTATTTTGTCAATAAATTTGAAATAGAGCAGCTCTTATACTAGAAATTGTGGAAAACTTGATGGCAACATAATGGTTGTGATTAGTCCAGATGTTATTCATGTTATCGAATATAAAATTACAAAATAGTACAACTTCTTAAGTTCTTATCGGATTTTTAGGAAAAAAGAAGAAGAAGTAACTTTTTCTGAATAAATTGAATGATTTTTTGTAATATAACTATATATTGGAAAATTATGTAAACTTAACAAGCCATAAAAATTTTTATCAATAAAATAATCTGTATAAAACTAAATAGGAAAGAAATCGCTAAAAGAAATAATATCTCATTAAATAATTTATAAACATAAAAATATCTATATTAATTATATTAAAGTTGATAGGAAAATAAATTGAGTAAAAGTTATAGTCAATAACAACATACAATAATCATTTGTAGACCCAAAAAGATACCATAAGATATACTTTTTTACTATAATCTTTATATGACTGCGATTTAAAGCTTTTATTTGCAAAATGACAATATAAAATATAGTTTATGATATCACAATAGCTTTTAGTTTTACTTTTATAACTCAAATACTTAAAAAGAAGGAATGATAGGATTTTGTTAGCCATATAAATCTGATAATTTATCAGGTAACTAAGAGTATATTTTCTGTTATTGCACAGCTTAAGTAATTAAATTATTATTTACGATGGAATTCCTTTGTTTAATATAAAGATTATAAATCTCTTTTATGATCTTCTTTAATTTTAATTTTTCTATAAATCCGATTATTTTTCATGCAGATTTTCAAGTAAAAATTACAAAAATAATCAAATTAATAATTAAATTATAAAAAAGTGATTAAATATAAATATGGAATATTCAATAGAAAATTAATTTCTTTTAAAATGTTTACATCAAGGATAAAAATATAAGTTTGATTTTTCATTATTTATATCATCAGTTCGCGTTTTCAGATAATTCTGTTTGACTATATTAAAAGGGGAGGAAAAATACTATTGAATATTCTTTAATAGTAAGAAGATTCCTCACCAGATGGCGAGAAATGTCTTATTCAAGAGATAGGATATTAGCTGTGCTATTGTAATCAATGCTGTAATTATCATGCATACAATTTTCTTGTTCGTTTAATTTTTACCGTCTTCCTATTATATTTTATGTTTGCTAATTATAAACTTCATTAAAACTGAAATAAAATGGAAAATAAGCACCTTTCTTCTGTTTAATGTAAGGAAATTAGATAAACGAATTAATAAACATGGAAAAAAGTTTTTTTCCATATTTATTTTACTAGACATAAATATTTAAGCCAAACCATCATATATTTCAACAGCTTCAATAAGAAAGGCAGTGATAGAGATGACTAACTAGCTATTATTGAGAAGTGTCTTTAGTTGTCATCCACAGCTGTTATTCCAATAAAGATTCGACAAGGTGGTAAATTACACACATTGAGAAAAACTTAACTGACATAAAATATTGTCAATAAGCCTTGTTCGGAGGATATCATTATTTCATTGATGAACAAAAAAATCAATGAAAAGAATATTATCTTTTTTGTTTATTTATTGTATAAATCCAACTATTTTGTATTAAATTTTCTTTGAAGCTTGAAGATAAATAAATGGTTAAAAACTTTAGAAGTATTAAACGAATGACAAGAAACTACACAAGTTAATTACAAAAAAAATAAAAGAAAAGAAATAAATAAATATTGTAATTACTTGTTGTTAGATATATACATAAAAACCTTAAGCTTATTTAAAATTAATTAACGTTCACGTCCTTGTAATTCATTTATTATTTACGTTAAAAAATGAAAAATTTTTTAAAGTAATGTATGTAATAAATAATCATGGTTGGATATGATTTAAATTCGGAAAATCGATAGTTTTGTATCGTATGTGGTCTTGACCATTGATTTTCCACAATGTTTCTGTTTCTCTCCCAAAGGCTATGACTACAGAATGGTCAGCATTTGTCATTGCTTCCTGCCTCAACGTGATAAATACTTCTACAATCTCTGACGTATACTCTAGCAAAAGCAACCTCGAGAAACAGAATTACGTTATAGTTTAGAAAGGCTTTGATTTCTGTATATCATTGAAAGACAGATGAAAAAAATATAGTTTTATGGAAATTCCTTCCTTGAAACGTCTATTATTCTTACCTTCTATATTAAAAATTTCAGCTGTAATTTGATTAAGATTTTTATAATTATATTTAAACTTTATTCACAATTCTATATTTTTATAGATATTTTAAATCGTTATTTTTAATTTAGTATATAAAAATAAAAATAAAAAAATCATACGCTATAAAGAATGTGCTGCTCTCTGTGGAAGAAAAGTATAAAAATGTTAAAATATGTATGAAAATAAAATTTTTAAATAATTGATTCACTACACTTAGAAATATTTGAAGAAATTTTTTGTTTAATAAAGATTAAACTGATTTGAAATCGAACCATAACATAAGCTACAACAGGAAAAAGTATCTTAAAGCTTTAGTAAAGCTAATAAATAAGGATTTTTATCATTTTAAAAGTAACTGTTTGCTCTATTGATTGTATTTTTTTCCTTTCAAAGAATCACTGGTTTATTTATTTCTTTGCAACGAGATGACTAATCCCTAATCCGGATAATCCACTCATAGAAAATCAATACTTATATATATTGGATTTTATTTCCATTTATATCGAACAAAACAAATACCAAAGCATAAACTAAGCAAATATAAACTACTCGTTAATATTTTAAACTAAATATCTATTTGAAAAAGTCAAAAAAAATTTTAAATTTTCAGAAATTGTTTCATAATTTTTTTTTTAATTTATTAAAAATTTAAACACGTTACAGATATTGATGTAAAATTTTATATAATCAAATTACATTTTTATTGTATAAAAATTGATAAATAAAAAAAATTTGTAACAGAATTTGTAACATAGTAAATTTATGTTGTTGTTGAAAATTTATTATACTGAATTTTTAAATTTTAAGTTTATAAATTCTTTAGAAGTTTTTTCATAAATTTTTTAAAATGTAGATTTATGTAGGATCAATTTTAATACTGATTCTTATATGAAATTTTCAATATTTCCATTTTCATTTGTTTTCCAATTTATTAAATTTATTTATTTGAAACAATAAGAATTGCGATTTAAATTGTTCGAAATCAACGTTAAATATATACATATATTTGGAACTCCTTTAAATTAATTAAATAAATAAATAAAACATATATACATGTAAGTATTCTTTGTGTGTTTTTAAAATAAAAACAATTATTGTTTAAATTGTTTGAACAATATATTATATATTTTTTATTTGTTATAGTTATTTGTAGAATTTCAAAAAGAGTCTTTTAATGTTTTTGTTTTTTTAAATTATTTAAAAGTTTATATATAATTTTAATTTTAAATATATATATACATACTCATTTTTCTACGAAATTCGTGTTTTTGCATTAACTGATTAAATTTAGTTAAAGTAAAAAGAAATGACGTTTAAAAATTCAAGCAGTTAATTAAAATTTTATATTTAATTTGATGCAACGAATTAAATATAATATGAAAAGAAATAAAAATGATAATTAAAAATTTCCTATAAAATGAAAATATGAAGATTTAATCAAGTTTTCAGCTAAATTTTTATGAATGTTACAATATTTACATATCGATTACTTATTATGCATCTAAAGTATTATAAATCCAGTTAAGGTTTATGAAGTACAGCTATATTAATAACCTAAACCACATTATCTCTGATATAATAAGAAATTAAGAATACAGACTTATTTTACAATACTTTACAATACTTATTTTTGAAAACGTTTATTCTTAAGAAAAAGTTTTATAATATTGAGAAAAATACTAAAATTCAACATATTTTTTCCCCCTTTAATTAATCAAACAATATTTTTTATTTTAAAATAACATTGCTGTTCATAAATTAAATGAATTTTTTATTACATAAATTTATATATGCAGCATTTATATATATCAGACAAATATAATGTTTAATAATTACTGTATAACGTATAATACAATTATAATATCTTTACTTACATCTCTATGCATTTTGTGTTTTCGTGCATTTTTACATGCCTAATTTCAATTTGTAATTAAGTCAGTGACAAAATTTACGTTAATTTACGTTTAAATCGATTAATGAATTGAGATGATATATTTTACAAAGCATCTCTTAAAAGTGCAAACATTTCCTAAGAAAATTTCCATTTAAATCACTTTAATTTGTTTCTTTCACTTTTATTTTTTTATGTAAATATTCTCATTAATGAAATAATGAATAATTCGAATTAATTATATATTTAATCTTAAATGTAATTTAATATATTATACATATATATATATTACATATATTCTATAATATGTATTTTTCATGTGTCAATATGTAATATTTCTAAATGAATATACACTATGAAACATTTCAAATTAAAACACTCTGAATAGAAAAGTACAGAATATAATTATTCAGAGAAATGAAATAATTTATAATAGATTTATTAAATTTTTTAGTTATTTTAAAACTATTCATTTTGCATTATTGACTACGTATATGAATGATATTAATAATTCTTCAATCAAAAACATCATTAAAAGATAAAGCTCATGCAAATGTGGGTTATATGTATGTAATAATATCAAAATAATTAGAGATTATGGATAAACACATGATCCTATATAAATAGATACACAAGTATACTTAAGAGATACCTCTTAAATTTTGAAAAATTTATGAATATTATAATGATGTAATGATTAGATTTTTGACATGTTAAAGAAAAATCTCTTAAACTAGGATATAGTTTGAAGAGTTAGAAAGACATTTAATTAAAGAAGAGTGCAATTTCTTGCATGCAAATATATGCATGAGATTAACTTGTGTATTTTTAGAAAGAAAACAAAAAGAACGTTTCAGAAAAAAATATTTTTATTCTTTTAATGAAAGACACATTTATTTAATCATAAATACTTGTAACATGATATTTATTAAATAAATCTCCAGGATGAAACTATTTTCTTGAATAAATTTCTTACATTTTTTTAAAATAAATTTTTATATAGATTTCATGAACGTATAAATGATATTTTTAAAATGAAATTCTATTTTTAAACTAAAGAATTTTCCACTTTAAAAAATGAAATTTAGTATTTAATATATGCTTCTCATCTGAGATATTTGCAAGACGTAATTATCAACAATGTTTTTTTATTCTTTTGTAGAAATTTTCTTAGTTTATTCCAACTTCTTTCCTCTCATTAACTTATCGAATTCTTAGAATATTCTTACCTGCATTCAATGAAAATACTAAAAGAAAAATGTTAATAATTAAAGGCAATAAAGCATCTAATAAAGCAAAATACTTTTGTCGTTAATGGGGGACATAACATTTTACGAAAATTTAATATTCTTTTGTTAACAAAACAACATTTCGAATTGCCTTAGTTGTGATACAATTAAAATTGAACCGATTTTAGTTTCTATACCCTCTAGACAAAGTTCGTAGAAACCGTGTTATAGTGAAGTAAGGACTAACATCTGTAACTTTAATTACAATTCCCTTAAGGCATAAATACTACCAACTATGAATCTCTGCAGAAATATTTAATGACTTCATCAGTTGAGTTGAACTGAGTATTAATCTTGCGAGCTATCTTAAATGAATATTTATTTATTTATTGTTTATGCAATGTCTATCAAAATCTACAGAACATAAATAATGACAAGAACGTAGGAAAATATTTTAATAAGCAAAAATTTATAAAGGATCCAAAGCAATAAAAATAAAAAAATATTAAACAACAAAGCACAGTTTATCAACTATTAGAATTATATACTGGTATCCATGTTTGATTATTTTCAACATTATCTTATTATCAATAAAATTATTACTTATTTTAACAAATTTCATTGTTTAAATTTAAATTTCAAAAATAGTGATGATGATATTAGACATACTTTAGTTTAATTGAAATAATTACTAATTTTTTAAATATAAATTAGTTTAGATTATTATAATACTATATTATTGTGAATTGTACTTGCATTATTTATAATCTGGTGAACATTAGACATATTTAATATAATTATTTTTAACATTAAAAACTAAATTAACAGAAAAAATTACAAATATGCAGAATCTTATAGCATTAAAAAAAACACATAAATAATTTAGTTTGTTAGATTATGATTTATGCTGATAACTTGAAATTCAGATATATAATTATTAAGAAAAAAAGTAAACTAGTCTACTAAAATCTACAATTTGTGTTTGGTTTCGAAAAGTATATTGAAGCTGGACATAAATAATGCTTTTAGCATGCCTCCAGAAGGAAGTAAAAAATTCCTTCGTTTAAGTTATTTTAATGAGCTTCTAGTCTATTATTGATAATGAACAGTCAAATATCAATTATGTTTCTTCGTAATGAACTCAAAACCAATACATCATTGAGATTTATTATAAAAAATTCTTTTCTGGAATTTATTATATTCTAATATTTATAGTCACGAAAGGAAAAACAAAAGTCATTTATTAGTAATAACTTAATGTCTCCAGGCAAATGAATGCATTTTCCGCGTTGGCGATAAAAAATGATCATGATTATATTTTGTGTGGTTAATTTGTTTCATTTTATACGTATAATGAAGTTATAAATTTGAATACTTAGGAAAATTGATTTTTTAAAAAATAGAATTTAAATTTATATAAAAATATTTTTATTTATAAATATTGAACAGTTTTTCAACGAAATAATAAAATTCATTGAATGTAAAATTTAAACACCAATTTACATACTCGCAGCATGTAAATGAGTGTTTAAAGTAATATATCAAAAAACGTGAGAATTTTGGCCTACCGTGTGTAGCATACTAAATAAGTAGGTCTAGTTTTTAATACAAATAGTTAAATTCTGGTTTTAAATCTTTATAAAATATTCTTCTTCACTATACAAAATTATTCATAAATGCGTTGATTTTGGATAGAACACCATTATATTTTTTTAGTTGTTCTCATTTTATGTTGGTCTAATCACGTTAAATCGTGTTAGTGATTAATAAAAATCGCTAATGTGATTTAACATGATTAACGCAACATATTATAGATCAATTTAGTGCAATTACTGATGTTAAGAAAAGTGTATAGATTAAAAGAATATTAATTGAATGGATATCACTATGTACGTAATGAGCATGCTTCTATTTTTAAAAATATTTCTAGTATAAAAAATAACTTTGAAATTTGTTTACGTTGTCATTCCAACGTTATTTTTAAACATTATTTATCTATAGAAAAACAGTCTTAAACTGTAAAAACGCATTGTTATGAAAAATATTCAAACCATCATATCTCTATCGTAGTGTGCAGTAACTAACATATGGTTGTGTCTCTTTCAAAATCCATTCCCACTCCATTGATTTTTACAGTTTCAGAAGAATAGACTATTGAGAAAGTGAGAGTTTTTACTTACTTTAGGTATTCCAAAGAGAATTGACAACAGACAAGTAAGAAAATCGATCTTTACCAATCAGGCTACTGGAAATATATTTAAGTCAGATGGAAAGTTCGATGTGAGATTTTGTTTCGAAGAATGAAAGTGGAAACAAGACTGACTAAACATTTTCTTCTCTTTGAAAAGATGGGATATGTGACAAAATCGATGGTTTACCAAACCCATTCCTCTGTAGCTTGTCTTTACAGAAAGAAATTTATATCACAAAAAAGCCATTTCTGATGAATGTAAATCTGAATCATAAGGCTATTTCCTGAAACATATCAAATAAACAACAACAAAAAATTATTCGACAACTTTTTGCATGAAAAATGTCGAACAGTTTTAACATAAATGTAGAAAACATATTCATATAAGTCGCCTATATTGAAATTGAATATGAATTAAATAAAGTTTTCTCA
>NW_019384359.1:121050-177672 GCF_000671375.1 Centruroides sculpturatus | reverse complement strand
TTTATACAACATTACAAATTTTTAAAACTATTCATTTTGCATTATTGACTACGTATATGAATGATATTAATAATTCTTCAATCAAAAACATCATTAAAAGATAAAGCTCATGCAAATGTGGGTTATATGTATGTAATAATATCAAAATAATTAGAGATTATGGATAAACACATGATCCTATATAAATAGATACACAAGTATACTTAAGAGATACCTCTTAAATTTTGAAAAATTTATGAATATTATAATGATGTAATGATTAGATTTTTGACATGTTAAAGAAAAATCTCTTAAACTAGGATATAGTTTGAAGAGTTAGAAAGACATTTAATTAAAGAAGAGTGCAATTTCTTGCATGCAAATATATGCATGAGATTAACTTGTGTATTTTTAGAAAGAAAACAAAAAGAACGTTTCAGAAAAAAATATTTTTATTCTTTTAATGAAAGACACATTTATTTAATCATAAATACTTGTAACATGATATTTATTAAATAAATCTCCAGGATGAAACTATTTTCTTGAATAAATTTCTTACATTTTTTTAAAATAAATTTTTATATAGATTTCATGAACGTATAAATGATATTTTTAAAATGAAATTCTATTTTTAAACTAAAGAATTTTCCACTTTAAAAAATGAAATTTAGTATTTAATATATGCTTCTCATCTGAGATATTTGCAAGACGTAATTATCAACAATGTTTTTTTATTCTTTTGTAGAAATTTTCTTAGTTTATTCCAACTTCTTTCCTCTCATTAACTTATCGAATTCTTAGAATATTCTTACCTGCATTCAATGAAAATACTAAAAGAAAAATGTTAATAATTAAAGGCAATAAAGCATCTAATAAAGCAAAATACTTTTGTCGTTAATGGGGGACATAACATTTTACGAAAATTTAATATTCTTTTGTTAACAAAACAACATTTCGAATTGCCTTAGTTGTGATACAATTAAAATTGAACCGATTTTAGTTTCTATACCCTCTAGACAAAGTTCGTAGAAACCGTGTTATAGTGAAGTAAGGACTAACATCTGTAACTTTAATTACAATTCCCTTAAGGCATAAATACTACCAACTATGAATCTCTGCAGAAATATTTAATGACTTCATCAGTTGAGTTGAACTGAGTATTAATCTTGCGAGCTATCTTAAATGAATATTTATTTATTTATTGTTTATGCAATGTCTATCAAAATCTACAGAACATAAATAATGACAAGAACGTAGGAAAATATTTTAATAAGCAAAAATTTATAAAGGATCCAAAGCAATAAAAATAAAAAAATATTAAACAACAAAGCACAGTTTATCAACTATTAGAATTATATACTGGTATCCATGTTTGATTATTTTCAACATTATCTTATTATCAATAAAATTATTACTTATTTTAACAAATTTCATTGTTTAAATTTAAATTTCAAAAATAGTGATGATGATATTAGACATACTTTAGTTTAATTGAAATAATTACTAATTTTTTAAATATAAATTAGTTTAGATTATTATAATACCATATTATTATGAATTGTACTTGCATTTTTATAATCTGGTGAACATTAGACATATTTAATATAATTATTTTTAACATTAAAAACTAAATTAACAGAAAAAATTACAAATATGCAGAATCTTATAGCATTAAAAAAAACACATAAATAATTTAGTTTGTTAGATTATGATTTATGCTGATAACTTGAAATTCAGATATATAATTATTAAGAAAAAAAGTAAACTAATCTACTAAAATCTACAATTTGTGTTTGGTTTCGAAAAGTATATTGAAGCTGGACATAAATAATGCTTTTAGCATGCCTCCAGAAGGAAGTAAAAAATTCCTTCGTTTAAGTTATTTTAATGAGCTTCTAGTCTATTATTGATAATGAACAGTCAAATATCAATTATGTTTCTTCGTAATGAACTCAAAACCAATACATCATTGAGATTTATTATAAAAAATTCTTTTCTGGAATTTATTATATTCTAATATTTATAGTCACGAAAGGAAAAACAAAAGTCATTTATTAGTAATAACTTAATGTCTCCAGGCAAATGAATGCATTTTCCGCGTTGGCGATAAAAAATGATCATGATTATATTTTGTGTGGTTAATTTGTTTCATTTTATACGTATAATGAAGTTATAAATTTGAATACTTAGGAAAATTGATTTTTTAAAAAATAGAATTTAAATTTATATAAAAATATTTTTATTTATAAATATTGAACAGTTTTTCAACGAAATAATAAAATTCATTGAATGTAAAATTTAAACACCAATTTACATACTCGCAGCATGTAAATGAGTGTTTAAAGTAATATATCAAAAAACGTGAGAATTTTGGCCTACCGTGTGTAGCATACTAAATAAGTAGGTCTAGTTTTTAATACAAATAGTTAAATTCTGGTTTTAAATCTTTATAAAATATTCTTCTTCACTATACAAAATTATTCATAAATGCGTTGATTTTGGATAGAACACCATTATATTTTTTTTTAGTTGTTCTCATTTTATGTTGGTCTAATCACGTTAAATGATGTTAGTGATTAATAAAAATCGCTAATGTGATTTAACATGATTAACGCAACATATTATAGATCAATTTAGTGCAATTACTGATGTTAAGAAAAGTGTATAGATTAAAAGAATATTAATTGAATGGATATCACTATGTACGTAATGAGCATGCTTCTATTTTTAAAAATATTTCTAGTATAAAAAATAACTTTGAAATTTGTTTACGTTGTCATTCCAACGTTATTTTTAAAAATTATTTATCTATAGAAAAACAGTCTTAAACTGTAAAAATGCATTGTTATGAAAAATATTCAAACCATCATATCTCTATCGTAGTGTGCAGTAACTAACATATGGTTGTGTCTCTTTCAAAATCCATTCCCACTCCATTGATTTTTACAGTTTCAGAAGAATAGACTATTGAGAAAGTGAGAGTTTTTACTTACTTTAGGTATTCCAAAGAGAATTGACAACAGACAAGTAAGAAAATCGATCTTTACCAATCAGGCTACTGGAAATATATTTAAGTCAGATGGAAAGTTCGATGTGAGATTTTGTTTCGAAGAATGAAAGTGGAAACAAGACTGACTAAACATTTTCTTCTCTTTGAAAAGATGGGATATGTGACAAAATCGATGGTTTACCAAACCCATTCCTCTGTAGCTTGTCTTTACAGAAAGAAATTTATATCACAAAAAAGCCATTTCTGATGAATGTAAATCTGAATCATAAGGCTATTTCCTGAAACATATCAAATAAACAACAACAAAAAATTATTCGACAACTTTTTGCATGAAAAATGTCGAACAGTTTTAACATAAATGTAGAAAACATATTCATATAAGTCGCCTATATTGAAATTGAATATGAATTAAATAAAGTTTTCTCAAGTCACAAATGAATTTATGAGATAATTTATAAAACTATTATATAATTAGGCCTATAATTAAATATGCTACTTTATGTCTCGAAGCTAAATTATAGAAAACTATTATTTTTATAATCGAAAATTGATCTTAAATGTACACGGAAAAAGTTATTATTCGACATGTCAATCGTTTTAACTCCTTTAAAACTTAAAAACAAAAATATTTCTCGACACATTTTTTTAAAGACAAACCAATAGCAAAAGAGGCCTAAGTGATATTTATGACAGTTATCCAGATTGATTTTTCTCTCACATTGTGCAATAAATTATTTAAACTGCTAGAAAAATCTATAAAGATGAAAAACGAAAAAGAAAAGAAACCTAAAGTGACAGCCGAAATGATGGACAACCTTAAAACTAAATTCGCAGATTTAGATACAAATATTTCTATATATACAAAATTCAAAATTTTCCGAGGATTCTATGATTGATGAGATGTGATGATCAAGAGAAATTACTGATAAATGTGCTTTAGAATTTTTTCATAAATAATTAAAAAATAATACAATATGTGGATTTAAACCTTAACCAAGTAAATATATATTCTAAAAATTCAAAAAATAATCGCACAGTCTATAAATTATTAGGTTTATTCATTTAAATAAAATTTAGATAAAAATGGAAATATGCAATTCATCAAACTTATAAAAAAATAACAATAATATATACTGTTAGACGAGAAGAATTTTTTTAAATTTCTACTTTAAAATAGAAAACTGGCTGAGTGTATTTATAATTTATAATCTCAATTAAACTTGTTTATTTTTAACTACTCAGGTAATGTGAAAAACACAGTACCAAGAGAATTAAAGCAATTAATGGTACTGTACGTATATCCTTAAAATTTCTTAACTTATAAATCACTAAACACTTAAGAGTTAAGAAACTCGATATTTTTTTAAAAGTAAGAATTAAAAAAATTTAAATATTTTGATATGTTTCATCCAATCAAGAAATGAATCATCAAGTTAAATTACAATATAAAAATATTGGACAGCATAAAAATTTAGTATTGTAGTCAGATCTTTTATTAGTTATTAAAAAGTTTTAAATTTTAATGTGTAAGTTAGGTGTTAATTCTAATATATTCAATTTTCTGAATATATTTTTGTAATCAGCACATTATTAGATTTATGTTGAATAAAGAAGTCATGAAAGGAAAATTGCCTGAACTCAGTTTCTTTTTTCATGGCACATAGCAATGATATTTTTATTGTCTTGCGATCGTAACAGTATAATTATTTATTATACGTATAATAAACTTATATCTTACTTAAAAAATGCAACTTATTTTAATCAATAAAATTGCCGTTTTTTCATTCATTCGTAGAAACTATTACCAATTCACTGTGTATTTGTAAATGACTCTTAACTTTTCCTTGATACTAATTTAGAAAATACATATATATTTTTTAAAATGAGTAAATGAATAAAGAATTTAGAAACTTTATTTTTATGTCAGACTTACAATGTCTTTTCTTTACATGTACTGTACAGTGTATGTTTCGTACGTAGATTAAGTACAATTTATTTAAAAATCTATTTTAATAAAAATTATAAATTAAAAAATTTTTAAATATATAAATTTAAAGACACGTCTCAAACGAAAAAAAATTGGAATTTTTTAAATATAATTTTACTTAGTTTTAGAGAGGAAGAATTTATAGAGAAAGGCTTACTCCGCTTTTATTTAATTTGTTCTGGTATCTTGAAAAGAATAACATTGAAAAAACCCTAAATAACAATATAGAAGCATAAAATTAGACTTTTTTTTTAACAATAAAAGTTCAGAACCAAATATATTTAAAATATATACAAATTCAATATATACACAAAAAGAAAATATTTGGATACATCTTCAATATATCCTTCTCAAGACACAAGAACAAAATTTAACAACAATGAAACCGACCTTCCTTTATAGACTTCCTCTCTCTAAAAATATGTAAAATTGTATTAGGAAAACTTCAATTTCTTTTCTTTGTTTTGTGTATGGATGAAAATTATATATTTTAAATATAATTTAGTCGGAATTTTTATTGTTAAAAAATTCTAACTTTATCGCTATTATAATTTGTTAGCGTTACAATTAAGATAAAATAATAAAACATATAACTAAACACGTAGTCAAAGAAAAATTTAAACTTTAAAAATATAATGTGAAATATTCATGCTAATTAATAAACTTAGGCTATATTTTATTACATTTTTGTTTTATATTATTATGTAATTCTTATGATTTTTTGTTATTCACATATTTTAAATCAAATAGCAGCATCTTTCTAATTATATGAAAATGTAATCGATAATTCGTCTGTAATTTAAAAAAGTTGTAGATTTATAAATTTCCACTGTCGTCCGTCCGTCTGTCCTCCTTTAATCTCGAGAATAGTATAAGATAGATGAAATTTAAAAGCAGATGTGGAAACAGTCGGCAAGAAGGTCAGATTATCTATATACAAACTGGAAGTCACGTTATTTCAATTTAAAAGTTTCCCTGAGAGGAGTTAAATAGACGACTGGCATGACTCTATTGTTAAAGGAAAAGTATGATATACAGAAGCGAGATACCACTAATTTGAGGTGGAGAGCATATATTTTAAATAAATTAATTTAAAATATGATTAAAAATTACAGCCCGGTATTGTGACGATGTCACAATAAATAATTGCTGGTTTTAATTTATGAATGTTTTATGATATATAATAAAACTTTATTAATTTAATAAATTTATAATTTTCTGAAGTTATAAATTTTAATTTTGAATTTAAAATAAGATTCATTACAAAATCTAAAATATAAACTTGAAAACTTTAACTTATTCCAATAATAATTTTATGTTTATATTAAAGTTTGTATATGTTTTTTAAAACTTGCTGTATAAAATATTCGTAAAATAAATAAAAAAGTTTATTACAATATTAAAAGATTTTATTAACGATAGAAAAAATTCCAGTTAGGAATTTTGAAACTTAAGACGTTGAATGTAAACATAAGTGATCTTTGATCTAAAATATATATCTCACTCTCCATATTTTACGACCAATGTAATATAACGCGTACTTTATTCAAGGATATTTTTGAATCTAGCTGTAAAGTAGGACAATTGAAGCAGTTGTTATAACATTCCTGTCAATCGGAACTACTCCTTTCAAAATGTATCCGGAATTGCAAGATATATATCGAAAGACTAGAACAAAAGTCACTACAGTCTAGACTTCTCGCAGTGTGTAAAACAGTAAATCTTTCGAATTCTACTAGGCCTGCAGACTTCTTATAATAACTTCCTTCATCTTTTACGTTCAATGATTCTATAAAATATCGTCTAAAATTCTCATCAAAACTCTTTGAACATGACTTCCTTAGAAATCTGATCGTGTGTTTACACTTTATTCATATATCTTTAATCTGGATATTTTTTACGCTTTAAACATTGGAATGTCTTACAATGTATACAATAAAGCAGTGTTTGAATACAAAAATTCAAAACAAATTAAATATTGATAAAAGACAAATATCATGTGACGAAAACTAATTATTTTATAAATTAAATTGTAAATTTGTATACATTTATATTAGGATGCTTTTTATGTTGCTATTATTTGCTTAACAATGTAGCCTACTAAATAGTATACTGAACTTTAGAATGCATTAGAATAAATAAATGATAAAGGCAGCAAATGTAGGTCAAAGTAAAAATTAGCAGTCATGTGACGTAATCAGTTGCATTTCATCAGTCATTATAGGCAATTATTTCCAAATGGTCAAGTTAATTGTTAATGTAGAATGTTTCGATTAAGAAATAAAATATCAAAATAATAAATATTGCAATTCAGCAAAAACCATTATATTAATAGTCCGTAAAGATTCCATCGAAATATCAGTTTACCATAGAATAATTTTTCATGTAGTGTGTGAAACATAACACCAGGTAGGCGTTGTTTAGTCGCTTCCGTCATGGAATGAATAACTAATACGTGACTATGTTCTTAACCGGAGCAAATGTTATTGCACGGAGTATTGTGTTTACATCGAAGTTACTCTTTGAAAGTTAATTAATATGATAAAAAAAAATTCATGATAACCGACTCCATTGATTAAAGGAAAATAATACAGTTATCTGATGAAATTGGCATTTCTTTCTTAAGCGATAACAGCAATATTAAAGTCAATAGTCATTTAATAGAGTAATCATTGCTACATTACTTCTATCAAAAAGAAGTTTCTTTGGAAATGATACAATTAAGTATCTCCAAATTGAAAAGAATAGAATCTTCTCTAGAATTCCGTCAAAGCGAAATATAGTCTCTTTCAAAGTTAAGTAATTTTTCTGAAGTTTAGTTGAACCATTCAATTAATATTGAAAATTTCTTTTTCTAAACGAGTTACGGCTTCGAGTCAAATAAATTTACAAGATTAAATTTTAAGGCTCTATGTTAAATTGAAACTTGAAGTAGTTAAATAATAATTATGTCCAATGTTTGTTATAATTAATTTTTTTTCTTTTCTAATCCATACGTAATTATCTCGGTTGAATAAATAATTATATAATTCTAATTTTGTCTGAAGGATTGTACTGTAAGCCTTTTTGATATTTTAAACAGTGCAGTATATGCCTAATTAGGTAAGAAGATGACAAAAGATTTCGTCGTCGATAGTTTTCGCTTCAGTTGAATAGAAATCGGATTAGGAAATCTCTTCATATATCATTCAAATTAATCATAAATTAATTAAATAATGCGGTATTTAGACATTAGAGCTCTTCATTTGTATCTAGGTATTGATATCAAATCAATTATTATAATGATTACTAACGATTAATTGAACAATACAATTTACCATATTCTCCTATTAAAAATAAGCAATTAACGCTTATCGATTAACTTTTCCGTTTAAAAAAATGTTATATAAATCAATTGAATAAAACTTAATTCGTATTTAATAAAATACAAAAGTGACTTTTTAAATAATTAATGTTTAACTTTCAAATAATTAAAATGTCATTAAATTTTAACACATCTCATAATTAAAATTTAATTATTTTATATAACTTTAATAATCGATAATATTTTAATAAAGTCGAAATGTTTTATGTTTTATNAATTTAATTTTACCATATAGTATAAAATTTTTAATTTGATATTGTAATTAACATTCTTTATGATATTTTATACATATTCAGGATACTCCTGGGATGAGTATAAGCTACTTTTGAATTCATGTCCATCTGTTTGCATATCACATTAGAACAGGTGAATCCTTCTCGGGTTATAGAATGTGTTTAGAGTAAATTTCAATATAAAATTGTTTTTGGTTGGATCTATTATAAGTGTGTCTTAGGTACATATTCTTTTTCTGTATATACATTTTAATTTATATATATTTTTATGTGAATATATTGCCTTTACTTAATATGTCAGTTTTCTGAGTAAAGTCATATACTGTACCTTGGCTAGTTGAAAAATAAAGGTCATAATGTATCCAGAATTGTTACTCTAGTAATTAATGAGTGATAGTCTTTTTCATATAAAATTTTCACATTAAAAAATAAATAAAATTGAAGAATATACTAAATTAACTCTCTCTTTCCTTTCCTTGTTAATGAGAGTGTATATTTTATCAAATAACTATACTGTAGACTGCCTTTATCATGATATTTTATCAAATCTCCTCTAAATGATGATTTTTGCCATTTATGCTAATTTTTCCCCAGAAGTCTTACTTTTCCTACTCCTACTATTTAAGCCTTGAATCACAGTAGGAGCATGAAAAAGCACCTTAAGTTTTCTTCAAATTTTTAGTTTACATATAAAAACAAATGTTTATTTGAGTTTTTTTATTCTTTTATTTTACAAATGGAAGTACTTTTATACAGTTCGGTAATCCCTCTTAATTCGAGACTCATCTGCATAAGTTGGTTGTGTTTTGAACTTGTTGCTAAGAGACCCAACCATGTGACTGGTGCGTCATGAAAGCGAAAGCAATTTCCGCCCCTCGTTGTTTCCCTCCAGTTGAATCACATGATGACTTGAATACAGAATTAGAGATGTTGATGAAAGTAAAGTTTGTGTTAAAAAAAAAGAATAATTTACGTTGAACGTGATATATGTAGATATATATCCAGAAGTAGGAAAGGTTTTATATTCTCCCGTTACTTTTTCCTAGAATTATAATTTAAACAACCCGTGAAAATAAATACGTACACGTTCGAAAATTCCTTAATTTAAATTCATTAATATATATATAATATTTTCATTGCTAAAATGTTTATTGGAAAAAATAAAAGATGCAACGGTAAGCAAATTGAAATTTACATAATATTCGTTTTCTTAATGAAAACTGAAAGCATTTCAGAATTGAATTATTACATTTGAAAGTTATTTTGGTTAATGTAGAGTATCAGAGTTCAGTTAAAGCGTATAACTGTAGTTCTGCGCAATATTTCAGGTAGTTTGATCTATCCCATGTCCCCTGCTTTGTATCTCATCGGAAAGCTCTGCACGTTCAGCTTTTGAGTGCTGGCAGAAAGCCAACGTACCAGGGTGCACGTCATCGGGCAGACGGACAGCACCATCATTTTCCCAAAATACATTTACATACATTACTTTGTCCAAATGATATTTTGTTACAAACTCAACGCTCTATAAGTATGTGAGCTGGTTGATGTGGTAATGCAGATACCTTCTATATTGTTAATATTGCATTTATCAATATCTTAAAGTGAATATTGTTAATAATTTTAAATATTTTATAACATATAATTTTTAATACTATTTAAAGTATATTAACTTATATTGTATTTAGTAAAATTTCTTTTATGTTATTCTTAAAGTGCACAACTTTACCGATAGTTTTTACAATAGATACTCTCAGGGAAGTTGAATGAGTATTTGCTATCACACTCTATATAATTATTATTTTTCTTTTTAATGTTTTTAATGCAACTGAATTTAATTAGAATCTTTTGATGAATAAAATCCATTCATTAAATTAATTAATACATTATCTATTGCCTTCCATTGAACTTTAAACCATTGAACCATTCAAAATTTTAAACTTCGTCTCATTTATAAAGTTTACTAATTGAAATTAATTAATTAGTCTTTTATATCATCATCTATAATATTTTATGATTAAAAATCTAAGTACTTAAATAATAAAATGAATAAAAAACGTTTTTAAGCTAAAGGTCAAAAATCTTTAATTAATTAACAAGAATTTCATCTTTGATTCGTAAATTTAATTTTTAATATCTAAATAATATGAAATTTTAATTTAAAAATATTGATGTAGAACAGGACAAAAAGTAAATATTAATGGAATTCATTTTTATATCATTTAAGGAGAAAACTAAAATCAATAATTAAGATTTAAAAAAAAAAAACTTTTTCCATTATTTTCATGCGGCTGTATTCTCTTTGTTAAATTCGTAACGCAGTCATTATATTTTTTTTAGAGTTACTGTCATCTTTTCGTACTGATGATTTAGATCTTCGCATTATTAATAATGTACATCCAAATGATACATTCTCTTGATTATTTGTAGCTACAACTCTTATTGATAAGTTATCATTTTTTAATTTAAACAAATAATAATGACAAGTATCCATTTAGCTTACCTTTACAGTTTGAATTATGTCGTCTACATAATATTCTTCCCAAACAAGAAAAAAAAGTTAGTAATAAAATACACATAAACAAACTTATGTAGGAACTAGTAACAAAAAATAAGTCATAAATTTTGTAGAAGAGACAGCCCAGTCGAATCAAAAATAGTCTTATGAAATTTTTCTGTCCAACCATTAGGGTCGGAGATAAAACTGAATAAGGATTTTGTTTCATTTTCTGGCTGATGTATTAAACAAGCGGAGACAAGAGTTTGTGGAGCGAGTCGATGAGGATATCTTATCATTTTTCGAATTCATAATAAATATTCACTGAATATAGGGTCAATGAATGTTTGAAAAATTGAATTTGGACAAATACAATTTATTATTNATTGTTAATAATTTTAAATATTTTATAACATATAATTTTTAATACTATTTAAAGTATATTAACTTATATTGTATTTAGTAAAATTTCTTTTATGTTATTCTTAAAGTGCACAACTTTACCGATAGTTTTTACAATAGATACTCTCAGGGAAGTTGAATGAGTATTTGCTATCACACTCTATATAATTATTATTTTTCTTTTTAATGTTTTTAATGCAACTGAATTTAATTAGAATCTTTTGATGAATAAAATCCATTCATTAAATTAATTAATACATTATCTATTGCCTTCCATTGAACTTTAAACCATTGAACCATTCAAAATTTTAAACTTCGTCTCATTTATAAAGTTTACTAATTGAAATTAATTAATTAGTCTTTTATATCATCATCTATAATATTTTATGATTAAAAATCTAAGTACTTAAATAATAAAATGAATAAAAAACGTTTTTAAGCTAAAGGTC
The DNA here is from genome assembly GCF_000671375.1 of Centruroides sculpturatus. Classification (NCBI taxonomy): domain Eukaryota; kingdom Metazoa; phylum Arthropoda; class Arachnida; order Scorpiones; family Buthidae; genus Centruroides; species Centruroides sculpturatus. Next base: position 165,754 of record NW_019384359.1, on the reverse strand, counting down.
AAAAATCTTTAATTAATTAACAAGAATTTCATCTTTGATTCGTAAATTTAATTTTTAATATCTAAATAATATGAAATTTTAATTTAAAAATATTGATGTAGAACAGGACAAAAAGTAAATATTAATGGAATTCATTTTTATATCATTTAAGGAGAAAACTAAAATCAATAATTAAGATTTAAAAAAAAAAAACTTTTTCCATTATTTTCATGCGGCTGTATTCTCTTTGTTAAATTCGTAACGCAGTCATTATATTTTTTTTAGAGTTACTGTCATCTTTTCGTACTGATGATTTAGATCTTCGCATTATTAATAATGTACATCCAAATGATACATTCTCTTGATTATTTGTAGCTACAACTCTTATTGATAAGTTATCATTTTTTAATTTAAACAAATAATAATGACAAGTATCCATTTAGCTTACCTTTACAGTTTGAATTATGTCGTCTACATAATATTCTTCCCAAACAAGAAAAAAAAGTTAGTAATAAAATACACATAAACAAACTTATGTAGGAACTAGTAACAAAAAATAAGTCATAAATTTTGTAGAAGAGACAGCCCAGTCGAATCAAAAATAGTCTTATGAAATTTTTCTGTCCAACCATTAGGGTCGGAGATAAAACTGAATAAGGATTTTGTTTCATTTTCTGGCTGATGTATTAAACAAGCGGAGACAAGAGTTTGTGGAGCGAGTCGATGAGGATATCTTATCATTTTTCGAATTCATAATAAATATTCACTGAATATAGGGTCAATGAATGTTTGAAAAATTGAATTTGGACAAATACAATTTATTATTATTATTATTCATTAATATTAATTCTATATTTGAATATCATAGGTATACTATTAAGTAGCTCAATTATTTTAAGATGAAAAAGTAAAGAAGATTATATTTTTAAAATATCCATTATGATATATATTATATCATCTTTATAAATTTTTGATCGATCTTATTGTTGCTATAAAAGGATTTCTATTGTTTTAACGATTTAAAAATAATTTTCTAGTTATAAAATATAATATATAATGTATATATAAAGACCTATTATGCAAATACAGTATGGTGAGTTTTAGATTTTTCACAATAAAGTGTTTGATTTTAGTAAAAAATAATAATATAAGCTAGCTATTATATATATAATTATATATATTTAATTTATATTGCTTGCATCACATTGTTAATAACAATAAATAGAATTTGCCTGACTGATTAAAATATTGCATAAAGTGATTTTTGCTTGAATTGGTAATCAAAATATAGAAAAAAATATTCACCGATGTTGAATAAAAATAATCGATATTTTTCTCCTTTATATTTATTATATAATGTAAGTTTTCTAATATAAAATAAAAAATGAATAATATTAGTTTAACTATGAATAAATTTCTGCACTACAAAAAATTGCTTAGTTGTAATTATACCGAGATGAAAGAATTTAATGGTAGAAAAGCAAAGAGAAATTTCCTTTTATCCTTAAAATTTCGAAATATTTTGTCATAGAATTGCTTATCTTTAAAAGAAAAAAATTAAATAAAATCTGTTTAATTTCTAAACATCTGTAATTTGCTAATACAAATAGTTCTTCTGAATTTATTATAATTACATCTTTCATGAAGTCACAAGTTTCATTAAGGATATTATATAACAAAACGCGAAAAAATAGTCTAGATTCTAGAATAGATAAGTTTAATAAATATTATGCAAATAAATTGTTATAATTATCAATAGATTGTTAGTGTTAAAATTTTACAACTGAAAATTATGAAAGTAATTTTTATAAATGTTATAAATATTTTTAACATAAACTCTATTTAAATTATATTTTGAAAGCTATTTACGTATAAAATATGTATTTCGAATATATATACGTAAACTGTACATGTTATGTTTATATTGATATTGTCAATATACAAATTTTTATTGCTTTTTCAACATATCGAAATTTTAAAAATTCATATATGCCTGATACATATGTTATAGAACCGCATTGTGAAGTGACAAATTATACAAAGCTTTATACAGTCCATAACGTCACACGCGTCATAAACTTTAGTATTACATAGAATTACATCTATATGTATTTTAAAAACTCGTAATCCATTAATAATGATTTATCTCAACATTTATTATATATTGTCTGGAATGATCTTATACTTCTTATATCGTTTTCTTGTATGTTAAAAAAATATAGTATTGTAGTCAGATCTTTTATTAGTTATTAAAAAGTTTTAAATTTTAATGTGTAAGTTAGGTGTTAATTCTAATATATTCAATTTTCTGAATATATTTTTGTAATCAGCACATTATTAGATTTATGTTGAATAAAGAAGTCATGAAAGGAAAATTGCCTGAACTCAGTTTCTTTTTTCATGGCACATAGCAATGATATTTTTATTGTCTTGCGATCGTAACAGTATAATTATTTATTATACGTATAATAAACTTATATCTTACTTAAAAAATGCAACTTATTTTAATCAATAAAATTGCCGTTTTTTCATTCATTCGTAGAAACTATTACCAATTCACTGTGTATTTGTAAATGACTCTTAACTTTTCCTTGNTAACGCAAAATTATTAATGCTAAATAAAATTAAAGATTTTATCTATATAAATTCTTAATGTATAAAGTATTAATACTTAATATACTTTAAAAAAATAAAAACATGCACTTTATAGTTCTACGCTTAAAAATTTGAAGTTATAAATATTTATGATTTTTAATGTCCACGATTTGAAACCTTAAATTTTAAACATAGTTATTCTTTGATTGTGGTGAAGTTTTGAAGTTCAAATTGTGAGAAGCCACCAATTTAATGCTGACAAAACCGTCAGTGCTATTGTGTTTTGTCACTTTGATTGTGGAAATTTTTTCTTTACCTTCCTTTACCTGATGGGCGACAACAAGAACTGTCCTCTGTGACTGACAGCTTCGATAGCTAAAATTCTAGTCACATGACCTTTTATTTTCTAGTCGGTTGTGATTGCCAAGGGAGGAGTTGTAGCATGCAGATATTGTGTACGGAAAACACATTGGTAGTACCCGCAGGACACAGTTAGCTTTAGTCGTAGAATTCTGACTTAGTTTCTACATTTCGATGCACTGATTGAACTCTGTACCCCTTCAGGTAACGGGATTCCATTTCGGATGTGCCAGATTTCGATAGAGGGAACAGCACTGATAGCAATGGTCGACGAAATGAATGTTTACGTATGATCTTTCAACCAAGATCTGTCAAACTCCAATATAAAGAAAAGGTGAAAACAATTTTTTTCAAGAAAAGTTTTTATTTTTTCAGACTATACAATATAATAACTGTATTCATTTTGACAAAAATGACTTTTTTAGAAAGCTATAACTATATGTATTGTTTATATAATTTGTAAAAATTAATTAACAAAAATTTGAGAATAAAGAAATATATTTAGTTCGTACATAAATCTTAGACTAAGTATTAATAAGGATCCCAGCAATCAAGAAATAAACAATTTTTCAAGTAGACAACAAATAACTTAATTCAATTTGTTTAATTTTAAAATATTAACATAATCAAAAATAACATTTGAAATAAAAAAACAACATTTATTTTGTCATTATGAAATTCTACAATATGACGTCAATTGAGCTTATTTCACTTGTAAGAATATTTAAAATAAATCTATACAAAATACAGAAAATATGGTAAAACTACAAATGTACTATACATTTCAGGTAAGCAGAAATATGCAAAGGAATAGGAAAGTAAATTCAATGCAAGATTTGCTTACAAACAGGGCATACAAAATTTGAATAATGGAAAATTATAAATTTAAGGTCGAAAACTTGAAAAATAATAAGTAAGAACCAGTTGTTTATATTCGATAAGTGAAAAATTATGCATAAATATTAACAATCTAACAAATCATTATAAAATGAAAATATGAGGAGTTAGTATCTGACATTTATTATTATATTTGATTTGTTAGGACATGCTACTTTTATATATCGAAATTTGTTCATTTACCTCTCATATATCTATTTTTTTTTTAATTGAATTTTGCGTTGACACATCGCGAATGTATAAGCGTGCACCAAATATCACGCTACAAGAACAATATTATTTTTAGATCATGCTACAAAAACATTGTGAATTTTTATTTGAAACTTTAATATAGTATACATGAATATTAATTTATATGTTAATTTCATGTGTGTGAATGTATAATTTGAGATTTCTTTAATATTTCACATATAATATAACGTAAATTGAAAATGTATTATTTTATACACGGAAAAAAACAATTGTAAAAGAATTCTACGATACTTCTGCTAATTTCTTACTTTAAAGTTCTACTGTAGTCGCATACGAATATGTTTTTGAAAGTTAGATTTATTAGAAAACCGATTTTAAATAGCAACTTCAATGTATTAAATTTTGTTCAATTATATATTTTTTAGATTTTATTTTTAGTATCTTGAAAATTGTTTCTAAAGTCAGAGATTAGTCCAGGGTTAGAATCACAATTACTTGCGATAATTGTTACCTGGCATTATACTCGTCGTTATACGGAAATGACTGCATAGCGGTTCCCTATCGAGCTTTCAACAACAGGAATGATTTCAAGAATAACTGTATATAAAGATTCAACCAAAGTGACCTTTACCAAGGCAGTCAATAGTTTGCATTCTTCTCGTGCCTAGACACAGAAGAGGTTGTCTATCTTGCGTTAAGAATACTGTGATTGGCTCTTACAGCAATGTAGCAAAATTCTCTTAGCAGTTGAGTGTCGTTCAGTTTAAAACGATTATTATCGAACTACTATCTGGAAAGAAAAAGAGTTTTACAAAATAAAATAAAAATTGAGAAGTCATTGTGTGAAATAGTCACACCGAATTGTACGTTTTTGATGAAAGTATTTTAACTTTTTTAACGATATTGATATGAAAATCTTGAAACTTATATTAAGCTTTTCCAGAGTGATGTTGTTGTAGATTTCATGTTTATATAACACAAGATCAAACAAGAGTCGCAGTTAATGGATGATTTTTCTTCAAAAAGGTATTCAGAGATTGGAGTAGTCTGCAAGATCTCTGGTTTTCTGCTTCTCTTAGGACATGTCTATGAGGCAATAGAGAAAAGAAGAGAAAATCCTCAGATTGGATTTATATAGTTTCTCTTTTCTGATTTTTATTATTTTTCAAAAGTAAGAATTGATATTTACTGAATCCGTTATCAATCTTATAATTAGATTACACAACAAATTTGTTCATATAATTTTTAGAGAAAATAACACTTAATATATTCTCTATATTGAAATCATATAAAAAGTTTACTTGTTAAAATATTTATTTGAATTATAAATATTGCATTAAGAAAATATTAAATTCAGTTTGACTTATAATTTTTAAAATACTCGATATTTAATATGCATTAAGTTATGAAATTAGTATAGTAATTTTTAAGTATGAGCAATACCAGGTATTTTTTACAATGGTAAATTTAATATTGTAATATGTACTTTAATAAATGAAAAAAATCTGGAAATTACTAAGAATAAAAAGCTTTTAAGTTTAGAACAAATCCGCTCAAGAACGTTATTAAGATCAATAGCCTGAAGAAAAACGTTAATTTTCGGGATTATAAAATATACACTTACACGTATTAAAAAGATACAGAATTAATAAGTAAAACAAATAAAAAAAAAATAATCTCAAACATATTGTAGAAAGTTTTTCTCACGCATTTGAATATAATCTGATAAAAGATTATCGAACAAAACAAACATATCTTAGTGAAAAGAGATTAACTGATAAAAATTTGTGATGGAAGCATTAAAATAAATAATATAATCATTCTATTGAACAGGTATCTAATAAAACAATTTAAAATGCTTCTTCCGTTGATTTAATACGATATAAATCTGTTCAGAAGCATCTGGAAACTGGTCTTACAAGTAAGTCAAAACTTCTGTGCAATTTGTCAAAAATTTTTCCGGATTTTCCAATTCTCATTGACTCGAATAAATCACTAAAGATTAGGTTCTTTGAAACATTTAATAATAGTAGTATTTTTGTCATTGTAAGATCGCTTCTGAAGAAGGACTAAAGAACAGTTAGGCTGACAGACACGATGTGATTTCGCGATCCCTACCATACCAATCCTGACTAATTGAAGATTTCAAAAAAAAAAAAAAAAAACAATTCTTTACGAAGGAAAAAATATTAGTTACTTTAAGCTGTTTTGATTTATTATTTTTAATAACTACATATCGAAATAAAGATAAAAATAAATCCAGATTTTACTTTATAATTAATTTTTTTTCTTTTCTAATCCATACGTANCCGATCTTGCCCCGATCTCCCCTATATTTGATGATTTTTAAAGTATCAGTAAAAACGATAATAGAATAAAATTTATGAAAATTTTATCTGTTTAAACGAAACAAAACTAAATAATAGATCTCCTAGGATTCTTTCATACTAAGTTAATGAGTACTGACTGAACGAAAAAAAATATCTTTTTAAGTAAATGAACTTAAATATATTGCAATATTTAAATTATTACATTGCATTTTAATAGATTGCTTAAATATATCAAAAAAATTATTCATGTTTTTTTTATGTAATCTGGAAACTTTCCTGATTACATAAACTTAGCTTTAAGATATTTATATATTTTATTTTTTATATTGTAAATGATATACCGCTAAGAAAATAAATGTGAAGAAATACTTAATGAATGAACATTACAGCTTACATAGCATTAAAAGTTGCATCATGTTGCCAAATCAACATTCTTTTCCAGCTTATTGACTTAAAGTTGCAAATAAGTCATTCATTAGGTTAATGTTTTTAAACGAGCAAAATTAATGTAATTTATGATCGAAAAATTTTTAAAACTAATTATATTATTGATGAATTAACGTAATTTCGATAAAAATGTTTTGTTGTTTCTAATAAGTCAATCAATTGGTTCAAACTAAGCGAACAATTTAGGTCATTTCTCGAGAGATTTCATTTATTTTCTCTCTTTTTTTTATTGTATTACTAAGCTGCTTTGCTATTCTCTTGTGATGTTAATTTTTTACCAAGAACTGTAGATAACCTATATAAATTTTATGGCTATTTAATTTAAGGATTTAAAGTTTTGTTTAAAGCGAAAGCTAATGGAAAGAAACTTTTCTATTAAATTTATATTATTAAAGACTCTTTCATCTATCGATGAGTTTTAATTTAATACGTAAAGTAATTACAGTGGATGAGCTTATGTAAAATTGAAATAAAATAAATAATGTTTAAAAATACCTTACATTATTTATAAAAAACATCTGATATTTGGAGAATGAAATAATTGATATTGTATATTATTTATGAGAATAATATTGGATTACAATCCAATAATCTTTCATATTTATATGAGAGAAGAGCTATACTATAATTCTCACATTAGTTTTAATAGTAGTAGTATTTTTATTTAAACAAAGAAAATTAGTAGGCTACTTCATTAGCCAATTAAAATACTATACAATTTCCAAGAATATTAATTAAATGAATAAACAAATTTTACATTGACAGAAATTGTTATTAACAAACTTCATCGAGGCTTCTTTAATTACCTTGCAGCTTTTTCACCTGTTCTACAATTATTTTTACTTTTAACTAGATTCTGTAATTTAATTAATTTTATTAATACTTTCCCATTCAAAATAATAACATATATTAGCATTTTAATTATTTATTTTAAAACACAAAAGTATTTTTAATAAATATTTACTTATGTAAAAAACATCAAATATACATGGCAATTTACAAACAGTTATTATATTCATGTAAGTAATTGAAATATAAAAAAATACATATTTTAATAAATCAGTTTATTTTAAATTTGAACTTTAATTAATATTTTTATATAGTTTTTAATGACGAACAAAATTTGTGCATTAAATAAATATTCAATTATTTGTTATATAATCTGAAAGATTAGTTATCAAAGTGTCACTTTTTGTACTAATTTATAAGAAATATGATGATAAAAAAATTAATTGATCATATACACCTCATTATATCAAATTATTTAATTGCTGCTCATCATAACTCGCAAACAGTTACGAAACTTGTTTATGCATAAAGTCAATCTTCTTACTTGTTAGTAACACAATCAATCAACTTTTTGTACATTCTAAGGAGAATTCAGTACATATTTTATGATCGACCACAGCCACGCTCATAAGTTTTTCAAAGGAGTAAGTTGACATCATCTCTTAAGTCAATAGGCTCGTTAAAGGAAATTTTGTGTATCGCATATGATTTATAGTAGATGCTTACATAGGTATATATCCTGCTGAAGATAAAAGCTTAGTATGTGTATATAAGTAAAACTATTTTAGTCATAATTTATAATCTAATAGATTTTAGAGTGTTTTCTTACAAAGATTTATTTCTGTATCATAATTTTGATTTTCACGCCTTTAGAAGATTTAAAAAGAGAATCGTGTTTGCACTTTTGTCTTTTAACTTTAATATTAAATTATTGAGTAAATTGAAAATCAATTTGATCAAAAATTGATTTAAATTAATAAAAAATTGTTGACTTTTATAATTAATTAATTTATAAAATGATTTATTTTTTCATATGAAAAATTGTCATTAAGATAAAACTAGTTTTATCTTTATTGCTAATTTTGTTATTTATTTATTGCTGAAAGAAATAATTATAATTAATTAATTAACTTATTCAGGCATGAAATAATAAATTATTGAAATATTTAGCAAGTTTGAACCTTTCGTTAAAATTAATTACTTTTAACTAGCCAAATAGTAAAAAATAATTTCTTAAGTATTACCTATTGAAATAAGCTGTAAACATGTTATTATATTTTAATTTAGTCGAAATTCTTTTCTTATCGTAATAAACACTTGTCAATATTAAACGAAAAGAAAAAATTAAAAAGAATGGAGGAATTTTTTAGTTAATATGAATTCTATATGCGTGAAGTTACTTCATCATGAAGAAAATAATCTAAATAAAACAGACATTTGGAGAGAAAATATTATAATAAATAAGTTAGTTCAAACAAAATAAAAAAATCGTAGAATAGTAGTTTGCATAAGTTTGAATAAAAATAATTCACATAAGCACGGAAATGAATAAAGACCAAATAAGTTCCGATATAAGTGAATGTGATGTTTTATTTATTAGGATAAAAAATATATATGTTGGATGTTAGGAAGTCATGCATGACGTAAAAAGTAAGTTCTTTACAAATTAAGTCCATTGTAAGTTTTGCTCTGAATATGTCAACTTCTTAACAGTCGACTCTCAAGAGGAGATATAAAATATTACTTGTTCCACTCTAAGTTGACATCTTAAATGACACATTAACTTACCATATCTTGTCTTATGTTTGGCGAGAACATTCGTTGTAAGTTAATTTAACATGAATGATGACTTGTTCGTCTTAATGTTTTATTCCATATTTTTATTCTTATATTATCTAAGACTTAGATAAGAATAATTTTTTTCGAATTTTATAATTTTTAAATAGGTCAAATGTCTTATTATCACTATTCATCAATAAGTTTTCATTTTTAAAAGCGTAAAATTTCTTCTCTTTGATAAGTCAATAAGTTTTTTTATCCAGTACATGCAAAAAAATAACCAATAATCTTATCATTATTAAATTCTTTTATTGTATAAAACTTTATAATTTAAAAAGTTTAAATCATCAATTAATATTACCTCAGTGAATTAAATATTATTTAAGAAAATATCAATTATCGTTGTACTAAGTGAAAAAATTATGATAAAAAAGCAGTTATTTTTTTAACAAAGTCATTTTTTACGGGGTTTAAAAATAACTTTGAAAGTATATCAGGTTTAGAGTATTTAGAGTTAATCATCTCCAGAGAACTAACAGAAAAAGTTTGGTATGTTAGAAGCTGTAATTACTCCATTAATTTCAGATTAGCTGTTGTTACACCAACTTGCTTGTTACTTGGATTAAATGGAGCATCATACAAAATTATTTATTTTTTAAAAACGATAATGCTCTGCATAACAAGTTTGCACATTTCCCTTGGCATTCTTGATGTCAGAGAGAGAAAATGTACTAATTTCAATATTAAAATCCACTAGCCAAAACACATTCCCAAATGACATATTTTATTTGGGTCTATTTTAATTCCTTTCTCATTTAACACTTAATTATACGCTTTCATTTTTAGTTCGAATATGTTGTTTAAAAGAGGTTGCCATTTTGTCCTCAATTTCGATCATGCTGTTAACGACAGTAATTGTTATGGGAAAAGGGGATTTGTATATTTGTCTTACTACATTTTACTAGTTGATTTATGCACCCTTGTGACACTAAACACTTTCATTCAATCCTACTGATAATATCGATATTCAAGAAGATTCAAAATCAATGACATATTAAATTCATTTATACACTGTATGAAACGAATTTTTCGATATATAAAATGAAAATTAAATCTGTTAATCCCGGAATTTATGTTGAATAGATTAAAGTATTAATACGAACTTTTCAGAAAATTAAAAACTCTTATACTTAATTATTTTTTTAGCTGTTTAAAAATTCAAAAATATTATATATTTACATACAAACAATTGAAAATATAAACCATCATTGAAAATATTATAATTACTTTAATATGCTTAATTTTAGAACTACATTAAAGTAAACAAAGTCTAATGATAAAGTACAAAAGTCTATTAAATGATGTTAGCTTAGGATATCTTTAAATTGAAACAAATTAATTGTATATGTTTTAAACTGAATTAAATATTTAAGTTTTAAATAGTAAGTTCTTTTAAATATTTTACAACAAATTAATGCAATATAAAGTTTAAAACTATAAAATATCACCAAAATCCTTAAAGCTTTTAAAGCAATCATTGTCACTTTGTTGCATGATCAGATAAGTGACGCATTGAAATGTAGAAATGATAAATTTCTTTGTATAGCAAACATAATTAACATACTTGATAAATATTAAATTAAATTTTAAAATATATTTTCAGTTAAAAAGAAGTCATTAAAATAATCAAATAACTTAATAAACAAGTTTTCATCTATTTTAAACTTAAAAATTTTAATTTATTATAATAAAAATTTGCATAATAATAAGTTTAGCATACCGAAATAATTGTAATGGAAATTGATAAAATGATTAAAATTCAAATAAATTTCTAAATAAATAATAATAATTTTTAACCATTAAAAAAGTTCCTATTGACAAAAGCTATATAAACTCTCTATTAAAAGCTTTTAAAGAAAGTAAACAAAACAGAATGGGTGATATAAGAAAATAATAATATAAAGAAATATTTAATAAAACAGCGTAATTAGCGTAATGTATAGAAAAATGTAGATTAAAATAAAAACAATGTTGAAGAATAAAGCCCGAACATGAGATAATCATCTTCAAATATTCAACTGAAATATTAATAAAACACTCATTTATTAAAAAGTATCAAAAATATTATTCTAAAAAAGTTAATTACAATAACGTATATACGATATTTAAAACTTTTATTTTTAAAAAATGTAGCCTTGTATTAATGACATTATCTTAAACTATGTTCATTTCTGTAANGACATAATATATATATAATTTAAAAACATATATAAAATATTAATAAATTCTCATCTTATTCGTCTTTTTTTGGTAATTTAGAAAAACAAAAAATAAAGTGAATTAGGAATTATTGTTCTTTCTAATCTAACGAAGTAATTTTTACTATTAGAATATATAATAAAATATTGGTATAAAATATGTTTATCATAATAAATGCATACTTATTGTCTATATTATTTAATTGGATATTTTTGATATTACTGTATTATAAATTCAAAGATATTTATATAAATATGATTGCATTGAAATGTAAGGAAATCATATAAGAGATAAATAAAATTAAATTATTTTTCAATATTCGAAAATTTATTAGCAATTTATCTTAATATGAAAATAAATTATGCATGAATAGAATGATAAAAATTTGTACTTAAGCTCTTTCTTCATTGAAAAAAACACAATGAAATTTTTTGGCTTAAAGGCATTATTCTTTAGATCTATCAATTCTGTTACAAATCCTAAATTCGATAGCGTAACCTTCAGATAAATACCAACGATTGTTTGTGTAAGACCATAGTATCCTTTAGAGACCATGACCGCATTATCTGCGTTTGGTTTGGACTGAGATGTGACGCAAACTATACCTCAGGACAAAGAGAATGCCTTATCTTCTTTGTGATAAAAGTCAGTTACGTTAGAACGGAACATGCTGATCAACAACCCTTCTTCGTTCTCGGAGGCCATGCTGTAAATAATGAAAAAAGAGACAAAATACAACACGTAAATTCTATCCAATTTAATATTAGGTTATAATCATATTTAATTTTTCTAAAATTAATTTTGTAAATATTTTTGTAAAACAGATAATTGTAATAATAATTTATTAGGTTTTTTTATATAAATTTAAAAATATAGGATGTTGAATATTGTTGTTAAATTATTTTTAAATTGACATTTAAAAATTAATAGACGAGAAAAATATAATTTTAAATTTTAATTTAGCCAGATTAAATAATTCAAATTTAATTTTAGAATACAAAATGAATGAATAAAAACTAAAATAATGTAAAATTTATTTTTTTTCCAAATATTTCAGTTGTTTTCACCTTTTATTTTGTTTGCTAACAAAAAAATATAGTATAAAGTGATTCGTTTTCTAATAGAAGAAAGCAAATAAACAGATATGTGTATTTTCTTCATATATTATTGATATCTAATTTAATTTCTTAAAAATCAATCTCACAAAGACATTTTGAAAATCATACTTTCATTCAAATATCAATGATAATACATAATCTTAAATCAAAAATTGCAAAAGAGGTAAGAAATAAAAATAATAAAAAAAATACTTGACAAATAATTTTAAATTGGATTTTATGCATTCTTGCAGAAAGCACTCTACACGATTTTTTGACGTTGTTCAAAAGTGTCAAAACATATATTTCTGTTTCATTAGCTTATACTAAGCAATCTTTTTCAACTTGCTTCTTTTTTGTTTTACAAAACTAAAAATAAAAAAAAAAACATTTACACAGATATTAATATAAAATATTTTTTAAAAAATATAACAGTTCAGAATTATCTATAGATATATTTTTAGATTGAGGTAACACAAAAAAATTGATACTTTAGTCTTTTTAAAAATAGCTATTTTCTGCCGTAAACAAATAAATTTTCATTTTGATGCGATTCTAGGAATAGAAGGGAAATAAATAAAGTCTATCGAGAAAGAAAGAACATCTAAATTTATAAAATAATGCATTTTTATTGAGCTGAACATTTAAGTTTATATATCTCTTTGATGACAACAGGGAATTTATAAAATTGTTCGAACGTTAAGCATCTAACATTGGAATAAGCTGATACAAGATGTATTTACCTCTAGGCCACCGAGGTACAATGTAATGTAACAAGGGACTTAAAGTTTTCTTTATGTTCTTAACAATCGTCCGACAAACAAACAAAGATGCCTGGTTGAAGAAAGACGATGTCAGAATGAAGATAAATCAATAAAAGAATTTAGGGAAAAAAATATAAAAAAAATTCAATCCAAAACTTTAGACTGACTGTATCGAATTTCTCGATGCAAGAAAACAAGACTCTCGAGTATATTGGAAACTGTAGACTTACATCTCAAAAATTTTGATGCAAACGCTTTACTTCTTCACGTAGATAATTAAGTCTGTACTTTCCTTTAGTGAATCAGTTTTTAACATTGATTACACGATACTCACCAACAATTGGGTAATTAAACGCCATTTCGTGCCATGCATGTGTGTTGACCAGTTGGTTTATACTATTAACGTTGCTGGATGGAAGGTAATTCACGATCGAATGTAAAAACAACTGGTCATGCTAAACCTGATGTAATTATGTAACACAGAACCAAATCGATTATATATTATTACAATATTTCTTAACGACCGAGTTTCCAAAATACATTTAAATTTTTTCTTTTTCTTCTTTTTATTTTTAAGCAATTAAAGTTTGTTTGGATTATATACATACATANTTATCTATTAATTTAGCGTAAAATTGTAAAATTATGTACTGATTTTCAACTATAGAAACAGATTTTTTTCCAATATTGATTAAATAATAGAATTTATTTAATGTACCTGTATTTTTTAAAACAAAACGTTCATTTAACAGCACATAATTTTTGAATATTTCTTCAATAAATTCCAAAAATTTAAATTAATAGAAAATATCACGATAGTTCATCTATATTTAATGGCATAAAATAATAAACTGAAAATTTAACTTACACTTAACTACCTAAATTAAATTTAAAAACATTGGAAAAATGGTTCATAAAATCCAATTTGTAGGCACATCCCAACAAGAGAAATATTTATAATATATAGTATATTGTTTAGTTGGAATTTGAGTATAACAAGTCAAATAAATTTGCTTAAATTGAGCAGTCGATTTTGTAAATAACCTTTACCTAAATGAAATGATTAACTCTCTCTTATTTTCAATAATTAAAATTATTTACGTTTAATTTACATCTATATCCTTACCTAATTATAAATATTTAATCAGATATCATCCATTAGTAGTTATACAAATTTATAATAAATTTGTTCCAGTCTAAAAAAGAACAGGTAGAAATCTGATAGACGAAGACTTATTAAAAATGATAAAAATTAAATTCGGTAATGTTTAACTTTTACACTGAAATGAAGTTATGAGAAAACAGCGATGTTTATAAAATGTAATATCAAGATATAAATAACAATCTTTCTATACTCTTACATAAATGATGAGAGATGTTCGTTTGTTGATTGATTGAGAGGGAAATTAGAAGTAATAGGCTATGATCATCGTAAATATTGATCATATTGTACTTAAACCGGACTTTAGTAGGAAATTTTGCAATCACGAATGCCTGTATAATCCATGGAATGCCGAATAAACCAAAATATATTTTTTTTATATATTCAAGTGATCTATATGTTGTTATATTTAATGAGATATTAGTAACAAATTAATAAAAAGAAAAGTAATTATTTATTTTATTTATTACTGGAATTATATTGTATCAGTTAGTACTATGTTAATTAATAGATAAAATTAAAACTATTAATAGATAGTCGTCGTCATCGCTATGTTTTTGAATATTTGACCCAAAGAGATTTATACTAAAAATGTAAATAATAATTTATAAATAAAGATTGACGATGTGTTTGCAAATTAAATCACAAGCAAAAATAATTAAATGCTGTAAAATTTCTTTATGAATTTTAATATTTTATTTAATAAAAATTGTTTACAAAATAAAATCTTAAATATTATATATTCTTATTCACTAATTATTTTACAAATTCACATTCTCTTTATTTGTATTTTAGTTATTTTTGCTATTGAAAAACTTCAGAGAAAACCGAAAAATATTTATTTTGGAAAAGCTTAATCTTCAATAAAATCGTGGACAACATTCCTAAATGTTCTGTTTTCCAAAGAATCCTAAATTCTCTATAATGGATGCATATCTTAGATACTAAAATCATCAGCCTTTTGGTAACTCGTTAAATTTTTATCTAATTAATTAAATTAGTAAATATGAATAAATCTGATAAACAATAAAATTCATCCATCATCGTAAACAAAGTAAACCTTTAAGTATTTAACATTGTAGTCATATTATTATGTCATTTTAAGTCACAATTAAGTTTTTTAGATACAGTATTACACCGTCAGTTAGTAATATAATATATTTTTTGCTGCCTGAAAATACATTTTATGTATTTAAGCTAAATTCCTAATATATCATAATAAAAATTTCATATTTCACATACAACCGTAACTAGTTATATAACTTGTTTATAGTTGTAACTTTAACTTTTATATAACTTGTAATTTTTGGAATATCTTTTTAATTACTTATTCAAATACTAATGAAATCTATATTCTCTGCAAGTTTGTTCTTATTTCCGATGGGTCAAATTGCCATCTATATGATATGGACTGTAGTGTCGAGTGTTATTATATTTATAGAGCCTAGAACAACGCCAAAAAATATATATTTATTGAAAATTTTCATAACAAAATCCTTTTTATTTACAATTTGAATAATTCAAGATTGTTCATAGTTTTGTTTATCCAATCTAATACGCGTATTTATAATTTTTGGAATACTAAAGTATATATTTCTGTTGCAATAAATAAGCGATAAGTGATCATGCATAATATAAATTCTTCTGTTTCATATATCTTGCCGTAGATCATATTTTACGTAAAATGTATCAGTATTTTATTTTTTTATATCTCAGTTAGATAGGTTCTTAACAAAAAAAAAAAGAGGAATTGGTTCTCTCAAAAAGTAGGTTACTCAAAGAGATAGATGCTTTCAAATCCATCTCAACTGTTCTTTAAACGTACTAAAGTATATTGGACATTGCCATATGATCCACGTTGCAAAATATTGACTGTATGGATGATTGAAATCGAATGGCTTCTTTTAAGTATTTAAAAAGTATTGGACTCTATTTGTAGAGTACAGTTAGACATTTTAAATCTATTTTGAGTTGAAACTGATTCTTAACAAAGTAAAATATTTTTGAAACATAAATGTCAAAAACATTCCACAATCTCAGTTATTGTAAGCCGAACTGAATCTTTAAAAGAATAGTACAGTATTTATAGTGTTTAATATTAATTAAATATATTATTTATTTATCATTAGTACAATATCATCAATATATTAACATATTTAAAATAATTATTTTGTTTCAAAATTAAAAATCACATTGTTTTTGTGGTCAGTGCCGTAACGAAATAGGTGTAACAGATGTATACAGTGCTAACATATTCCAAGATAAAGGGTCTCTAAAATGAAACAGATAAAAAAAATTGACAAATATACTGTAATAATGATTTTATTTATAAATAATATAGCCTGAATATAAATAAATAAATTTATTTTCCTTCCCAATAATACAACTTTTCACGAGGCTGATGAAGAGCTAGTTATGAATGATTATCGCAATAAAATTGTTCTCCCATTATTTTTACATTTTTATATGTTTATAATTTACGTAGACTTAGAAAATGTAAAATATAATACAAAAATATTTAACTTTTTTTTTCATTCATAAAAATTGTTCTTTTGTTTCTTAACCATGAAGAAAGAAACTTGTATCTAAAAAGTACAGTCGACCCCCCTATAACGTGGGTTCCTATAACGGAAATTCCTATAACGTAGCGAAAAAATTGCGGCAGTATTCGTATAAAGAGACTCGTAAAACGTCGTCGCCGACTCGTGTCGCGACAAGATTGGTCGAATCTGGACCAATAGTGGATGAGCAGCCGAACTACTTTCCTCCGACCCTGCGCCACGCTACGGAGCGGCTAAATTGAGTTTGCTATCGTCTGTACAGTATTATATATAAATTATATATAAATTAGGTACTGTACATATAATTATATATTAATTATATATAAATTAGGTACTGTATATATAATTATATATTAACTTAATTTATTGTAACTTTATTATAATTATATATATGCTTTCTGCCGCCTGGCAACACGCTACGGAGATTTTAGGCTAGTAAGTTGAGTTTATTATCGTCTGTACAGTATGTAAATTAGGTACCGTAAGTCTAATACAGCACTAATTTTATACATTTCTTGTGAAAGAAACACTTCTTATTCAACGGCCATAAAAATTATTTATATTAATGATGTCTCCAAAGGTCAAGTTATTTTTATGCGAAAAATTCGTTATTAGAAATCGCGGCCGCCGTTTAATGTGCTGTTCCGCGATGAAAACCAGCTTTAAGCAACGGCGTAGTCGAACGGTACACACTCGGTAAGTAATCCTATAATTTTTTGTTTATAGCATAGTTTATACGGATTATTCCCAAAAAATTATACGTGTTTTGGAAATGTTGAGTCGAATTAGTCTAGAATCGGTTAATTTTATGGAAGAAAACCTTTCAAACAGCCTTAGTCCGTAAACTTCACACGTGTTGGGCTGTGATTGGCTCATGTATTTAAGGATTCCTACAATGTAAAATTCTTATAAAGTGGAATGTATCTAAGCGTTATAGGGGGGGTCTACTGTACTTTTACATGATTGAATATTGTTCCATATACTTTATAATCAATTAAAACTTAGAGTATTTATGACATTTATTTGATGATTTTATAGGTTGTAGGTAACTAAAATTGAAGATGTCTCTTCAAATCGTAGACATCAATATAAGTACAAATTTTTATTAATTCTAAGAATTGAATAAAAGAAGATTTCGAGTAACATGATAAGCAATATCGAAATGTTTGAAATATAAGATGAATTCCAAATGAAATATTATGGCAGCAAAGTTTAAATTTTTTTTTCAAAATTTTTAACATTATTTAAGCATGTTATAGAAATAAATATTCTAATAACATTTACTCATACTAATATACAACATTTTATTTTTTTTTACTATCTTAATTAAAATAAAATATGATTTAATTTAAAATTTTCTTCGAAATTTTAAATTTTAACCGACTAGATTTAACGCTGAAATAAATTTTAAATATAAAAGTTTAAACGAACTAAATTGTAAAAAAATTAGTAAAAATTTCATGTTGATAACGTTAACTGCTATAATAATTTTTAAATTTATATTTAATTAAACTTTATTTTTATGTAAAATAAAGTAGAATATTATTGGACAACATTCCAGTGACAGTGACAGCATACCGAAGACATTTTTGGATTTCATCTATGTTATATATTAAACTGCACTTTTCTCCTCTAATTTTCACACAAACACGACCCTGTGTGATCATTATTATTCGTAATTATGTGTAATTATGTATTTTTCTCGGTTACAGCAAGATTAGTGAGGCTTCAAAATATTTTATAACACAAAGCACGTGTATAAAATTTATTAAAATAAATATTTGGTATTAAAAAAATTAATTTTAAAATAAATAAAATGATTAACTTTTATTTTAAATTAAACTAGAATAGAAGTAAGAAATTTGAGAAAGCAAAAATTATTTCACTATTTACGTTTAATTATGTAACAGTCGTCGAATCTATTATTACATTAAAAAATTCTGTATTTTTTTGATAAATTAAGTATTTGTAAAATCATTATAACTCACTTTTTATATATTATAATAAATACTGAACTAATTTCTGATATATCAATTATTTTATTGTTAATAATTGCTTCAGAAAGTAAGAAAATATATTTTAAATTATTCTTGAATAGTATTAAACATTTAAATTTAATACATATAATTCACCTTCCATAGAAAAGTTAACCTCAGTTTATATGATATATTTACCATATGCTGTGTTTGTTGCAATGCAGTACTGAAATCAAATAAATGTTTAATTATAACATCTCTTAAGTGAAACATGGAGAAAGCTATCTTTTGGCAAATTAAATATTAATTTCAAAGCACAAACTTTAAACTTGTTTACTCAAAAATTTACAATATTTCTATCGAATTAATATTAATATATATGAAACTAGAGATAATTATAGTAAAATCTTTTAAAACTGAGATATATCTAAGCATAATAATAATTATTATTATAGTTTTTCCTAGAAACTATATTTTCCTGTTTATTGAAAAGAATTTATGATAGCATAAAGTAAAATATAGTATTTGAAAGTCAATGTTTCAAATATTCAATTTCTACTGATTTACCAATGAATGAAACATTCATACTCTGACGAATGAATTTGAAATATAGTTTTTAGATATTCAATAAAATTCAATATAGAATCGTAATAGTTTTATATGTATTCAGTTNAAGATGAATTCCAAATGAAATATTATGGCAGCAAAGTTTAAATTTTTTTTTCAAAATTTTTAACATTATTTAAGCATGTTATAGAAATAAATATTCTAATAACATTTACTCATACTAATATACAACATTTTATTTTTTTTTACTATCTTAATTAAAATAAAATATGATTTAATTTAAAATTTTCTTCGAAATTTTAAATTTTAACCGACTAGATTTAACGCTGAAATAAATTTTAAATATAAAAGTTTAAACGAACTAAATTGTAAAAAAATTAGTAAAAATTTCATGTTGATAACGTTAACTGCTATAATAATTTTTAAATTTATATTTAATTAAACTTTATTTTTATGTAAAATAAAGTAGAATATTATTGGACAACATTCCAGTGACAGTGACAGCATACCGAAGACATTTTTGGATTTCATCTATGTTATATATTAAACTGCACTTTTCTCCTCTAATTTTCACACAAACACGACCCTGTGTGATCATTATTATTCGTAATTATGTGTAATTATGTATTTTTCTCGGTTACAGCAAGATTAGTGAGGCTTCAAAATATTTTATAACACAAAGCACGTGTATAAAATTTATTAAAATAAATATTTGGTATTAAAAAAATTAATTTTAAAATAAATAAAATGATTAACTTTTATTTTAAATTAAACTAGAATAGAAGTAAGAAATTTGAGAAAGCAAAAATTATTTCACTATTTACGTTTAATTATGTAACAGTCGTCGAATCTATTATTACATTAAAAAATTCTGTATTTTTTTGATAAATTAAGTATTTGTAAAATCATTATAACTCACTTTTTATATATTATAATAAATACTGAACTAATTTCTGATATATCAATTATTTTATTGTTAATAATTGCTTCAGAAAGTAAGAAAATATATTTTAAATTATTCTTGAATAGTATTAAACATTTAAATTTAATACATATAATTCACCTTCCATAGAAAAGTTAACCTCAGTTTATATGATATATTTACCATATGCTGTGTTTGTTGCAATGCAGTACTGAAATCAAATAAATGTTTAATTATAACATCTCTTAAGTGAAACATGGAGAAAGCTATCTTTTGGCAAATTAAATATTAATTTCAAAGCACAAACTTTAAACTTGTTTACTCAAAAATTTACAATATTTCTATCGAATTAATATTAATATATATGAAACTAGAGATAATTATAGTAAAATCTTTTAAAACTGAGATATATCTAAGCATAATAATAATTATTATTATAGTTTTTCCTAGAAACTATATTTTCCTGTTTATTGAAAAGAATTTATGATAGCATAAAGTAAAATATAGTATTTGAAAGTCAATGTTTCAAATATTCAATTTCTACTGATTTACCAATGAATGAAACATTCATACTCTGACGAATGAATTTGAAATATAGTTTTTAGATATTCAATAAAATTCAATATAGAATCGTAATAGTTTTATATGTATTCAGTTTGATTTTTTACAATTCTGTTCTTACAAATAACGGAAATTTATTTATTTTTTAATTTGCTTTGATTTTTTTTATAAATTTAATAAACAAATTTAAAAAGATCCTTTTAATTAACTCAAAAAATCTATAGATGATATAATAATCTTTCTAGGGATTATATTTTAGAGAACTAATTAAACTAGATTGTTAAACTGTTACGTATATAAAATGAAGTCCCGAAATAATTTAAAAAATTTAACAGCAATATATATATATATAACTTTAAAAATGTAAAACATTCAATATTTTTACCTTCTCTATAAAAATTTATGTTTTAATTTAGAAATGTTCCCTCAAGAAATTGTAAGACTGACGAATTGTGCAACGTAATTATATCTTAAATTTTGCATTAATTTAAAATTAGAATTATATTTTAAAATTATAATAACAACAAAAAGTATAATAGAAATTTATTTCCGATATTTACAAATTGTCTACTCTAAGTATTATTAAGGTAAATTAATCAACATTGTTAAATAAATCAGAATATTTTTATTTCAATTTGCAAGTAGTGTGATAGAATAAATTTAAGTTCACGCTATTTTATCGTAATGAAATTTATAAATAATTTAATAATCTATAGCAAAATTTTACAAAAGATTTTTTATAACTATAATTATGAACGAAAGTATAGACCAATTTCATTTTTCATTTTAATATAGCAGAGTGGTTTGGACATGTTTATCTAGAAAACCAGTTTTCGTCCATTCTTTTTCTACCGTTCCTATCGTTTCATCTTACTATTAAGAATCCAGTAAAGTACTGATGGATAATTTATCAGCTTAACCGCGATGAAACCTACTTTACATTTTAAAACTTGTCTTACATTTTTAATAACAACAGATATTTAACATTAAATATTAAGTAATCCTACAATTAGTTTGTAAGCATTCTGTATCAAATAATATATCATATTCAGAATAAATTATTCTGGTTCATAAATGCAAGATATGCTAAATCAGTATTTTCCATATTTTTAATTGAACTTCCGTTTATAGAACTGGAAATATATTATCTAGGAATACAATTCAAGACCCAGTGGGATGGCTATCGACTGATTGAAAACAAATGCATCGAATTATTAATTTACAAATTTAGGTATAGCTATATTAGAACATAGATAATTTAAAAATTATAATTATTTTTATATTTTAATTGTATATAAATTACAGTTTTGCATTTTTATTAGACAATTTTCTAAAAATGTGTATTTATTTTATAACTGCGAAATATTTAAATGCTTCCTTCGTTCTATGGTATTACAAGTACAATATTTGTAATTTCAAAACTTTTTATTTTAAATCCAACTTGTCTGTCAATTTAAATTTTGAGCCTTTTCTATCAGTTTTCATTTCATTTCAGTATTTACATTTATATATTTCTCCTGTCAAAACGAAAAAAATTCTGATTATAGTGCTGTTCTGCGGTATCATTCTATTTCTGTTTTTCAAGTTTTTTAAAGTTTTTGAAAAGATCTTACATAAGCATTTTATTTTGAAATGGGATATATAAAAGAATTCATTCATTTCTACACTATGAAATTCAATTTAATCAAAATTTGCGTAGTATACAGAGGAAAACACTTTTATACTTCTATAATTAAAAAGTATGTTATTCTTGTGGTTTATAGAATTTGAGAAAAACTTCTGATTATCCAAATACTTTGCCATTTATCGCGACGGGGTTATCAAAACATTTTAATATTAGAACTAATGCTCTATGTATTTGAGTTTACTGAACTCTTATTTTTTACTCCGCATCTTCTATCTTAAATTTAGAAGATTTTGTTTTCCTTATTTTGTTCCACTCAACAGAATCCCTTAGGGTTCCCGTTGAGCCTCTCTTTTCTTTTGTTGTGTATATTGATCCGATATATTTTTCCTTTTTTTTACAATTTTTCTCTTTCTTATGCCGATGACCTCAAAAATTATTTATTCCAAATATAATAATAAATGTGTGTGTGTGTGTGTGTTTCCACATACTATATATAATTTACTTATATTTTAATATCACTTTTTGTATGCAAAAATTTATTTTTTAAATTTCATATTAAATAATTTTCAATATGTAATTTTTTTATTTCAAGTACCAATGACATATTTCCTAAGATCACATTTAAATTTTATATTTATGTAATAAAATTGTGTGTAATATTAGCAATGATTTTTAAATATTACATTTATTAATCTTTACACATTTTCAATGACTAATATTAAAAATCAGAATTAAAAAATTTTCATTTATTTTAATTAAACATAAAAAAACAATATTTATATAAAACTTAATAATAAAATAATCATCAAAAAGTGTCCATTTCTTTAACGGTTAAAGGGAGTGCAAGAAAAACAATGTAAAAATATTAAATTAAATTAAAAATTAAAATCATCTGTAAAAAGTAAATTCATAAAGTATTGTAGAAAATGAATAATATTTTCTCATGTAAAAATTAAATAAATTAAAAATTCATTACTGTTTATTTAATTGTTATATTTGAATTAATTAACTATTTTGTCATAAACTAATGAAAATTTTAAAAATATAATTTTTAATATTTACGTTAATTTGAACATAAAATAAATGAAAAATGTTTACTGTTAAACGTTTCCACCGTTTATCATCACTATTTTAATTAAGTATTTAACATTTTATAACATAATATCAATACGAACTAATAGTTCAATAATTTAAATCGAATTAAATGCTTAATATATATATAACGTTTCGCAAATAAGTTTTTACATATAACTGGCTCAATTCAAATTTAGGGGAATTAATTTAATTTATTTCGATTCATTTACGATTTCTACGTTCTTGGTCTTTAATCAATTTTTTTTTATAAAGTAGACAGATATTTTATATTATTACTACTGAAATGCATTGAATAATTCTAAAATTTATGTGAATAAATGAAAATTTTCATGCACCGATAGATAGAAAATGATTTGATCCAAAAAAGATTACCATCTCTTTATTGTTATGGACTGCTGAATACCAATTCGAAATATTCCGATCTCAGTATTTTTTTATTTTTTTTTTACCATCACAACGATTTCTCACATCACATGATAGTTTGGAAGGAGGAAACTGATAGGAATGTAAAATATGCAATATTAATGACTCATTGGCGAAAGAATATTATATAAGTTATCGGATCGGACAATTTCGATGATAATTTCAGTCAATTATTACATAATTATCATAATATTNTCTCTTCTTATTTTAATAATAATTGCTAAAATTTATATGAAACTATTGAATAATAATTTTTGAAATTCTTTTATTAAAATAATAATTTTTAAAAGAAGCAAATTGAATTATTGAATTTTATTGTCATTTTTCTTTTATATTTTAATAATTATACTTTTAAAAAGTGCATTTTTGAGTTCTTTGTCGCATTTTATTCTTATTTATATATAAAAAATTGTAATTATTCTCCAAAATAAAATTTAAAAAAAAATTATATTTCATGCTATTGTATTTGAAAATAATGCTGTTAAAAGAATTATTTTATTTATATGTTAAAAAGGATGAAATAAAAACAATTATATACGTTCTTCCTCATTCCTTATATTGCTATTGCGTTTCTGTTTGCAGTACAGGGTAGAAATAGGTTGGTTCAACTGTACCAGGTGTGGACGTGCGTGACAATCGAATGTCAGTACAAAAGCTTGTGGCTGGCAATGTAATTGTAGAGCATCGGTCAGACACGGCAATATATCACATAATTCATTTGTGTCAAACTTGTGACCGGCTTCCAGTGATTAAACAGTTCTCTTCACACAGTGCGTGATAACTGTGCTAAGGGAAATCAAAGATGGCGTGCCAGAAAATGTCTTAATATAAGATGCAGCTCGATTTAACTATAAGAAATCATTATGCTGCAAAGATTTCTCTTCATTTAAGTTTTCTTTTGAGACCACTAATCATTTTCCAATAGGTTCGTTTCTCTAACCAGAATGTGAGATCACAAATGATACTGACCATATGTTTTCCATGTTTCTGAAATCTGTGACATGATGTACAAAGAAGGCGATTAATCGATATTCGGAGACAAAATAAAACTAAGAAAATCACTCAATTTTCAAGAACAGTACGATTTTAAAGAATATTGGTTATTTCGCAATCAAAAGAGAGTTTCTGTCTTTTTATTTTTCTTTTAGTCGAAGCGAAAATAGCAGCAAAAAATAACTGGACGGAAAGTATTGATGGAATTATTGTGGAGAAAGTTTTGTAACGTAAGATAATTTCTTTTTTTATTGTTTTTTCCCTTAATCTGTGATTTTGCCAATTTCAAATTCTTACGATAACTTTTTTGGATAATGGAATTGAAAACGGAATCAATTGTTCTCGTCGTACATATAAAATTTATTCGGTACAAGAAAAAAAAAAGTTTTGTTTAATGATTATTAATACATGTGTGTGTGTATATATATATATATATATATTGTTTGTTTATAGAAAAATAATGATTTTTATTTTTTCAGATAATGATGTCTGAAGAAAAAATAAAATTAGTTTTTTGTTTATGTTAAATCATCTATTTTTCAAAACAAACTTGAAGTATTACTAATATATGTAAGTTTGAAACAACATGATTTCGCGACATACAATAATCAGATTTACATTAAAAGAAATCTGTGTAGATTTGGAAACGCATCACTGTCTTCTGGAATCGTTCTACGTCACCAACACTGTAAGGTTGAAGCTACAAAACTCTTAGAGACACGAACAAGAAAAATAAATGGAAAGAAAGAATAAAATAAAAGAAAGCACAAGTCTCATTTATCATCCGGTCATCCCATGGATGTCGTGGACAGTTTGGACAGAGACAAACTGCAACATTTTTTGTTTTCTTTTCGGCCCATTTGCAACCGGTCGCTAGGGTTTGACTCGTTTGATAATCTGGAGTCAAGTCATTTGATCAGTACCTTTCCAGACAGCAGATGCCGAAGTCAGCTGATGGATGAGAGAATGGCTCCTACTCAACTGTCGGACCAAAAAGTGTTAGATGCCATAACTGTCCAGTGGCATTTGCGGCAGTAGAAAATCGACGCATGTGTCTGATTTCTTGTCCGTGTAAATCTAGGAATTGACATCTTCGCTTTTCTCGTATTTTAAACGGTTAAAATCAATGTTTGCAACTTTAATAACAAAAATAAAATAAAATTTTTTTAAAAACGAAAAATTAAATTACACTTTATATTTTTATTTGATTTGTTTTACATTGTTAATGTTTTTCATGTCGAGTTTTAAAAGAGTTTGTTATAATGAGGCAGTTATCATATGTTCTTTTGGAGTGCTACTACTCGTATAAAGTAATTTAATAAATAATTTTTTTTTAAATGTCTAATAATTAGATTTACATTAATAATATAATATACTGTATTTATATTCATAGACCTAATTCAGTTTTAATGATTTTTCTCTTCTTATTTTAATAATAATTGCTAAAATTTATATGAAACTATTGAATAATAATTTTTGAAATTCTTTTATTAAAATAATAATTTTTAAAAGAAGCAAATTGAATTATTGAATTTTATTGTCATTTTTCTTTTATATTTTAATAATTATACTTTTAAAAAGTGCATTTTTGAGTTCTTTGTCGCATTTTATTCTTATTTATATATAAAAAATTGTAATTATTCTCCAAAATAAAATTTAAAAAAAAAATGTATTTCATGCTATTGTATTTGAAAATAATGCTGTTAAAAGAATTATTTTATTTATATGTTAAAAAGGATGAAATAAAAACAATTATATACGTTCTTCCTCATTCCTTATATTGCTATTGCGTTTCTGTTTGCAGTACAGGGTAGAAATAGGTTGGTTCAACTGTACCAGGTGTGGACGTGCGTGACAATCGAATGTCAGTACAAAAGCTTGTGGCTGGCAATGTAATTGTAGAGCATCGGTCAGACACGGCAATATATCACATAATTCATTTGTGTCAAACTTGTGACCGGCTTCCAGTGATTAAACAGTTCTCTTCACACAGTGCGTGATAACTGTGCTAAGGGAAATCAAAGATGGCGTGCCAGAAAATGTCTTAATATAAGATGCAGCTCGATTTAACTAAAGATCGTATTTATTCATTCAATAGGATTTCTTAAATTAGGGAAAGGAAAAATTATCTTTCATTTCATTTATTTATTAAATAATTTTAATGTAATTTAAAATTTTAAACTATTAACTTTTATAATATTTTTAGTTATTAATATTTTGAAATTAAATTGTTATTTTCTGTTTAGTTTCCGTCAGACTGTTTTGGTAAACACGTATTAAAGTTTAAAATGTTATAAATTATAAAAATTAGTTAGTATATCTATTCATATTGCTTCATTTACTTGTTATTTCTTACATTTCAGGCATAGCAAACATCTTGTTAAAATTATTAGAAATAGAAGAAAAAGGATATGGAGATAAGAACTGTTGGCTGTCACTTAAAGCAAACAAGTGAGTCTTTCAATTTTTTGAATTAATTCAAATCAATTAGCAATTTTTATTTATTTAAGACAGAATAAAATTGTTAATGAGGGAATTGTATATCTCAATTGAAACACGTGTAATATACTATATATTTGTAAAACAATTATAAATGGTTATAAACAGAAAGCTTCTAAAGGAAAAAGATAATTAATATTGCATATTTTTATAAATTTGTAACTAAAATTGAAAAATAATTATATTTAGAGGTATTTAAAGTATAATTATATTTAAACACTGATAAATAGTGCAGGCAAATTCTTCAACTTACAGTACTTAAGTGTTAATGAAATATATTAATCATTATTTTTTGTTTAGTATTATTGATACAGTTATGTAATTATTTTGATATATAATGACAGAATTGGGTTAAATTTGCCATTTTTATTTAATTAACATTAATATATATTTTATTTACACAAATTATAATTAAATACAATTGATAATGCAGTGTTATAATTAATTGAAGCAGCATTCTTGATTAAAATAACTGTTTAAGTAAAATTTGTTTAATATAAGGCGTTATATGGTGAAATTTTGTTGTTACATGAATTTAATGTAAATAACAATATTATGTCCGTGTTTTCATTCACCTCTATATATGTTATTTTTGCAAAAGTAATAATATAACTTAGCATGTTCGTGTAAATGGGATAAGAACGTAAATGCCCCCATCATACTTCACACTCTATAGCCATTAGAGGAAAGAGTAAAAACCGTTATCTCTATTCTAGCGTGAGTGCACCAAAGCAAAATCCACAAAAGATTATAATGTAATGGTCGAAATATGCAAATTTATAGTAGGCCCGTTTTACTAGATAATTGGACTATAGTTCACATTTAATAGAACCTGACTATAAGTAAGAGGATAAACTATACTGATATAAACAACGATATCTACTTTCTACTCATGTAAAACATACATCCTTAACAAGAAACAAATCTAATTTATTTTCTGTACGACCAGGAAGAATTCAACTGAAGCTTCATTGTTATTCTTTACAATCTTTGATACAGAGCAAGAACAGTTGTAGATCCGGTTAGATAAAAATTATCTGGTTGGTCATTATCCTAACTGTTGCTTTATCAGTTACAGAACATAAATTATATTGGTAGGTAACGAACCGCATTCCTTCTGATGACTTGTTTCAAACGAAACACAAATCGAAGAAAAATTTATTTATTTCATTAATTGTCTTGATATCATGTGACGTGACAGTCGAAACTTAATGACATTCAAGCATTTTCAAAGGAGAATATTCAATTAATTTAAATGTAATTTCCATGTAGTAGGATCTTTAATGAAATCTCGACTTAATTATTCAAATCGTATTAGTTTTCCAATTTCTTAACTTATATAAAATAATAAAAATGATAGATACTAGTCCATTTAGAGGAATTTAGTAAACTTAAAAATGTTTAAAGATGAAATAGCATTATGACTTCTCCAAAAATCATTTTTATTTTAGCATCTAAAAGTGCTTTTAACTTTTATTTTCAAATGTTAGATCAAGTTTCTGTACAGAAGGAATGACAGTTTAACAACGTCAAAATGAAGAAAAACAACGCAAAATATAAGAGAGATGCACATGAAAACGTTCCTGTCTCTTCTCGTTGCTATGGTAACACCTCCTAAGTCAGAAGTACTCGAGTCTTACAGGCAATGATTCGATAAACCAGTCAATGTTATTCGTAGCGCACAACTGCAAATGAAGTCAATGGTTTGTAAGAATGGTCAAAAGATATTTATAAAGGTGAACATTTATTGAATAACGAAATATTTCTTTCTTTTCTCTGTATTCGCAGACGTCTAAAAATGTATTGATTAGGAAAAATAATAATTATATTTCCACGCAAAATTTTCCAGTATTAAATTATAAGACATGTCCAATAAAACTGGAAAAATACAAAATTATAAAATTTGTTTACATTTTAAAAGTATAGAAGTAAAAATATAATTAATTATTTATGCAGAGATATTTTGTAAAATTTCATACCTTTACATGTTACGCAATACGTTTGTAGAATAATACGATACAAAGAAGTTACTTTATTACCATTTTTATAATGATAATAAATTATTATTATTTATATTATCTTCATAAAATTTATTAAAAATGAAAAATTTAATAAATATTTTAGTATGTAACATTTTTTCTGGAAATGAAAATTTACCTAAAGCGTGTATGAAGCAGACTTATGATTGTTTACATTAGCTCTTACTCTTATTTCCGTGCAACATTTTAATACGAAATTTCATAAAAATTCAAAAGTTGATTAATTCTCACAATATTACCCCAAGAGAAAAAAATTATTTAATATTCTAGCAATAGGGAATGTTGTTTTAGTAAGACGATAGTGTCTATTGACAGAAGAAGTTTGTTTCCAGGAAAATATTCAATAGAATTATTACATAAAAGAGTAATAACTTAGTCATGTATATATATATTGAAGTTGAGTTATGATAATGTATTTTAACTCGAACTGAAGATTAATATAGAAAAATTTGATAAGTCTATAATTAAAAAATTAACAAAAGTGAAGTTTAAACTACTTTTTTCATCTTCGACATCATTCTTGTTAGTTTCACTAGACATTGTAGTTTTATCGATTTTAGGTTTCAGTGTGAGACAAACATCATTATACTCAACATCTCATTCGTCTTTAAAAGAATTATTGATTAATACTCTTCTCTTTAAAAGATACACATAGAATTACTAATCAATACTTTTTACATTTATAATCACATTCACCAAAATTGAAGATTTTTTGAAAATGAATATTTGTAGTTTGTAAAAGTTGATACAAAAAGAAAAAAAAAATATCTATAATACAATTTCTTTCTTAATAACTTGTAAATCTCTTAGGCATATTTACTTTGCTATTCAATACGGTATATTCATTATAATTCCTACATTTACAATGTTGTTATTATCAATGCTATTATTATACAAATTGCTTATATTTGACAATTTAGTATTATTTTTACGATAAGCAATTTTTTAGGTCATTCGTTATCATGCATTTATCAAATAAATCTTATTTTTCATTTATTCCGACTATATTTATCACATGTTTATACAATATTAAAGCTTTACTTTTACAGGAAATACAATTTTCATGTGTCAGTATTTCAATTGTCTTCCCATTTTACACTTAAACTTTATCGTTGACTTTGCTGCTATTCCAAATATATAATCGATCGCCAAAGTGGGAACTACTAAGACTTTTTTTTATATAATCTACTTATTTCAGCTGTATTCATGGATCAACAAAACATTTATCTTGCCTAAATGTAATCCTGTCCACATTATTTCGTTTCTTTCACTCTGCCAATTCACTCAAGTCAAAAGTTTATAAAATTGCAGATTTGTAAAATAACTTATAAACATTTTTATTTTTAGAAAATATAAAAATAGAAATTTCTTTATTTGTATTATTTTAAAGAAATTTTATAAAGAATTCATTATAAATCAAAGTAAAATTTATAATGTGATATAACTATGCTTTTAACTTTTAAATGAATTTTTCATTTATTAATTTTATTTATTATAATATTTAAAATAAGTTTAGTTTTAAGAATAAAAGTTAATAAATTATACGTATGATATTTTAATTTTCATACATTTTATTCAAAATTAATTATTTATACTACTTAACTCAAACAGTTAGTAAAAATGTCTAACTTGACTTGTCTAACTTGAATAACAAATAAATATTAAAATTCAAAAGAATAGAGTTTAATATATTTAATAAATGTAATTATTATACAACATAATTAATTATAAATTGTCTCTTTTCTCGCTTGATTTATTAATCAAACAAATGTTTTAAAATAACTAAACAGCAACATTTAATTTTCTGTTGTAAATTCTAGCATTAATTATAAATTCTTTCTTTATAATGAATTTTAAAAAAATAATAACAAATTTAAATATATTTATCAAAATTAAATACATTCGTAATTTAATTCAAAAATTAATTGTATAATTTATGATAAAACTTAAATAACAACATTTATCTTAAATTAAAATAACATATCGTACAGAATTTATTCTATTTATATAAAATAAAATACTGNAAGAGTTAATATTGGATGTTTAAGAAGTTTTATCAAAGGACAGAAAACTATTTATTTCATTAGTTCTACTATAAATATCACTGTCAATTGATTCCATTAGTCCTTTATTTAAAAAAAAATTTGTATATAACAAAAAGTAAAAAAATATAGCACAGTATAACTTACAATATTCATTTTAAATAAATTTTTTTTACATTTTTATGTTAATAAGTTTTTGTTTAAATAAATATATGCAGTGTTTTGAAAATCTCGACTTCATGTTTATAAAATTAGTTAAGCTTGCATATGGTTAAAATTAAAATTTTATATGAAATTGTCTCCTACAAAATTTTTATGCAAAACAAAGCTATTGTTCGATATGAGTTAAATGTCAAAGAAAGTTTTATGTTTACCGAAATATTTTTCTACATTCTTTATTTCGATGGGTTTTGAAGAATTTTGTATTTGACTAACTCTAAGGCTATTTTAACAAGCATCTAACATAACCGACACTAAATCAATATTTTTCATAGACCTAGTCTTAGACTGAATATATTTTCTTTTGTTTACTAGAAGCCGAGACTTTTGACCTTTTTGTGGTTTAATGTCGTTAAGAGATTTAAGAAGGAGGGAGGCATATATATATATATTTAACGTAAGAGATCATTTTAATCAACCATCAATAGTATAGTTTATTTTTAGCGATCGCCGCATTAAGTGTATTTATTTAAACTTTAATTTATATTTATATATCAATTATAATAAATTAATGATAATAACTGAATTATTTATTATGTTTTTATTAAAAATTGCAATATTTCTTCGAAAAATTGTTAGATTTTCTTCTAGTATTTCAGGAAAGCAAAAGACTAGATATTTGCCAACAGTATGGAAAAAAGTAAAGATAACAATATAAACTATATTGTAAACAGATGTCAAATATGACATACCTAAAAATTTCTAAATAAGAGCTTATGAAATTTCATAAGTTTTTGCTCAGAAATTTTTAAAAATTAAGTTTAAATCATAAATATGAATATTGAATGTAAATTTGGCTCCATACTACTATATAAATTTTCACAATAAAAAATCGTATAATTTTACATCAGATAAAACACCAAATTTGTAAGATCTCGTTCTTTAAGACATTAATAGCTGTTTTTTTTATTTATATCATCGAGAAAATATGATAAAAACAAAAAAAAAATGTTCCTCTTCTGCTTGAACATCTGAAAGAAAAATTGAGATTTGAATTTCAAAGATAAACATTTTAGTAAATCAAAGGCAACATAGCAAAAGTCTTACTTTAGCAAAATATTTGAACAGTTTCACTTTTGTAGATTGAATAAAATATTTTTCAAAGAATTTTCAAATGATATGTTTTAAAATTATGCACATATTCCAAAAATATTTTTCCATTTGTGTTGCAAATTATCAACATAAAATAAATTTAAAATCACCAATAGGAATTTATATTTTTAAGGAAAAATAATAGTTTATGTAATATTAAAATGTAGGCCTTTAAATTATTATTTAAATGTGTTGTTTACTAACTATTTATTGTAATATCTTTACTTATTATTTTATATTTTTAGATAGCTTTTACATACGTAACAAGTAAGAAGTGCATTACAGTCCTTAATAAATTTTTAAAATGTGTATAAATTTTAAAAATTAATTTATTCTTTTTATATAAACCTTAATGTAAACATATAATTTGATATTTTAATGTAACAAAATGAATTGTTTGTCATTTCTCTTAGTTTTGTTGCATAAACTATTCTTAAATTTAATTATGGAACCATATAAATATCTAGATATACTTGTTCAGTGAAAGAAGAAATTATCATACAAACAATAGAAATTGGATTAGAGTTTGAATCGAATTTCTATAATATGTAACACATATTAAATGACAAAATTGTCTTTATACAATCAAAAGTTGTTTTATTCTAAACTATGAATTTAAAAATATAATTTTTACCTAAAATTTGAAATTCTCAAGAGTTTTCGATCCAGAATAATACAATTTTATTTAAATTTTTTTTTCAAAATATTGATTTGTTAAAATTTTATCATTTCCTCTTAAAACAGTTTTTTTTTTAATTTGTGGATTAAATAAAATTTTTAAACTCTTTTATTTTTTTAAAGAATATTAAGATACTTAAAAGTCCTGTTTATTAATATTTCAATTAATACATATTCCCACGAAACCTTTATAAAATTACAAATTACATATCTAATACTTTTAAAAATTAAAATACATATTTTAATATTTTATCATAAATTTTAAGATATTGATTCTGTATCAGATTTCTTCCAGAGATTGATCAAACCAATCTCGTTAGAATGAGCATGCCAATATCACTGGTTATAAGACATCAATATGCCATACTTGTTTCTGGAAAGAAGTTATGCTCTTATATTTGATGATATTTTCGAAACAAAAATATTGGATAATAAAAAATGTAAGAATGCTTTGAAAATTCGAAGATATTCGCTGCTTTCTAATGGTAGTTTTCTCTATGTTTGGTGAAAGAGATTTGATTGTGGACATCTTAAATGCCATCTACCGACGACTCCTTGCACCATGAAGATAACTGAGACAACAACTCCACCTTAATCTGTTTAACTGGGAATCTCATCAAGCAGAGAGCATCAGATCGATCACCAGATGGCAATAATGTTATTTGGAGAGTACTTGCACATTGCTAAGTTGACTCATAGGTCCATTCGGTAGTCAACTATACGTTTTATGTCTAGCTATGGGAAAATGATGAAGGAACAACGTCTCTTCCATTTGACATATTTGGAAAACTTAAACTGTATGAAATGAATTTCAAAAGAAACTTTAAATTTTTAATTTAAAAAATTATTTACTGACAAGTATATTTATACTACGAAATTATTTAATGTTTCTTTTTCTGTTTCGGATAATTTTAAGTTATAAACAAATATAGATATGAAAAATAGAATACATGTTGCTTATAAAAGTAAAACAGCTTATTAAAAATAAAATAGCATAGTCATGAAACAAGTCTCTTTCTGAAGTTTAATGGACAGAAAACCCTTGGAGATTTTTCGATCAGAAGAACTTTGCCCAAACTGTCTGTTTAAATTAACAGGAGAAAAGTACCTTTCCTGAGCTTCTGTCAACATAAACTCTGTTTGTATAAAAAGTGTTTGTTGCAAAAATTAAATACAAGTTTGAATTTTATTACAAGCATTGTCTATAATTTTATTTTTATTTATTTAAAATAATAAGGTTCTTACACACAGGTTTATAAATATTTTAATGTTTACTCTATTTTATTTTATTTTAAAAATATTTTTTTCTTATTCTTTGATATAAAATATATAATATTAAATATTTAAAATGTTATACTTAAAAATTATTTGAGAATATTATTATAAGTAAACTTTTATATAGCTTTAAAATGTATTTTTAAAATATAAACAAGAGTTTATTTGTAACTTAATAATGGATAGTATAAATCAATAAGCTTTTTACTATTTCTGTTCTAAATTCAATTTAAATTTAAGATTCGAAAAATATTATAGCATATATGTATGTACTGTATTATATAAATAATTATACAATTATACTAATTACAGTATATAGTAAATACGATTAGGTTGTTAGTTATTTATCTTTCATTTTATAAAGCAACTATATTTGATCAGCACTTGAGTTTAGCACTTTATGTTTGTAATAGGGCTACATTAACTTACTATTAAAATAGCATTCGAAGAATAACTTTATAATCAAACTTATTTGATTAATGACTATGATCAGAAAAACCATCTGATATAATTTACAAATGATTTTTTTTTATTACTAAATGATGAGTAGATGTTATCATGATCACTTGACTTATGATTTATAATGCTTTCCATTTATGTACTAATATAATCACGTTATAATATGGTCTTTATAATATAATAATAATTTTTAAAAGTTTATAAATAAATGTATAATTTATTACGAATTAAATCATATATAAATGATTATAAACATTTAAAATTAAATTCCATAATATATTTATTTACAAATATGAAATAGAAATGTAATATAATATTATGATGTTAAATTTTCAAAATAATCAATGTAAAAAATTTTAATAATTTTTATATTAAAAGTAAACCTTTCTTGTTTTAAATTACAGTATGAAATTAAATTTTTAAACAAGAAAAAAAAATTAAATATTAGAAGATTTTAAATGATTTACACAAATAAACACGTTTATATTAAATTTAATATATAGTATTTTAGATGATAAAATATAAATTTCTACATGATCATATCAATAGGATAAAAATAAAAATAAGAGTAGAAACTTTTGTTCTGGTATAACAAGATTCGAAAAAGACTAACTGTGAATTGTGTCTATATAATACCAACTTATCAGGAATGTAGCAGAAGGCTTCGACAGTTTCGTACATTAACTTTATTTACAGCAAGTCTTGGGGCACAATTACTGAACTCTTATAGATATATAATGTTATATATACAGAGCTGAATTGATACTGATGAGAGAAGTTGTTCTATTAGTTCCGACCACTAGAGACATACATGAATGAAGCGGAAACATAGCTATGACGTCACATGGGGTTGGCTATGACCGGTTGAGTGCACTTCCTTGATTCTGTCTCATTTCCTACATTGATTCGCATTAAATTTAATGGAGCAACAGAACTATGGGAGTTGGATGATCAGATGTGAAACAAGCCGTTGATTCCCCGAAAGGTAAAGATTAGGACACAAAATGCATGTTTCTCCAATTTGTAGTTTAAGAGGTAGACCAATAGAGTCGATAGACCGATAACCGTACAATCATAAAGGAAAATATATTTCCTCCTTGAATAACTACTGTCATAAGCATAACATTTATATTATTTATTTCTTGTGAAACCACTCAGAAGCAAAAGAAAATCTAGCAAAAATACACAAGGGAAGAACTTTCATTTCGAGTGAATTCATATTTGATCTTCTAATCTGATATCTTCCGTTTTTGCACAAAAAATTAATTGAAAAAATTATAGGTGTTTCATTTCTCACGACCGAGGTCAATGATCTGTCGTAAGAATTATTAAAAGAAAATTTTCTCGCATCTTTCTAAATCTTTGACATCGATCGATATTTGAGCGACTTTCCTCTAATGATGTCTAGTGGCAGCGAAAATTTACGGTTCCTTATAGTATAAATTTTTGTGTTGAACTGATGACTAGCAGGAAAATAATTCTTTATTACTAGCATAAAAAAGTATTTATTAATGTAGAGTGTCACACCGGATATCCTTTACGCTTCACCAAAACATCTTTCTGTTAGACAAACAGGAATTTTGTTCATATTTGGAATTGTTCAAAAATGTCAACACATTGATACGTGCTATAAAACTGCCGTTTTGGTTTATCAAAAACTTTCATTCTCGTTATGGAAAAAATGCGTTGCATGCTATAAAATCATTCAATTTCATGCCAAAAGTTTTTGTTTATCTTCCAGTTATTTTTGCCAAAGCTATAAAACTAATTTCTTTCCTTATGCATACAAATAGGAAAAATTTTAATACTATAATTTAAATATTAATTATTAATTTTAGAAAAATCTTTTACATTTATTTAAATTAATTATTAATTATAAATTCTCGCAACATTACATTATTTTTATTAGTATTATTTTAATTATTAAAACATTTTAATTACATTTTCAGTAGGGGAAAAAACAAAATTTAATTACACTTGATAATATCTTACAATCAAATATTAACATTTTTAATGAAATAACCTATCCTTAACAAAAAGTATCAAAAAGTAAATTAAAGAATATGTTATTACTTATAACTACAAACGATATAATCGTTGAATGATGTAACTTTAAGCGAAACATTAGATATATTGTTATTCAGAATTTTAAACATTAAGATTTTTTTTCATAGCGAAATGTTCTCCAGTTAAATCTTTTTGAAAAAGATGATTGATATACATTGATCCAAACACTGTAAAGGAACACGTATCCTCTATTTCGTATAATTCGTTTGACTCTCTACTACGGACCATGATAAATTGTACACATCAGTGTACTGTAATATGTGAAAATTCAAAATAGCAGACAAAAATATGATAGGTCGTTAAATCGACTGAAGATTTTTTGATAATAGTAGAAGTACTGAATTCTACTGTAGAATGCACTACCTAGTTTGTCAAAAAGTCGAAAGATTTACTGGAACGTTTCCAAACCGCCTTTACTGACAAATGATATCTGCTGCTCCGTTTGGTATGTCGTTGCATCCAGATCGTCAACACAAAGAGTGGACAAGAATTTGAAGAATTCAACATGAAATAAACGAATGGAAGTTATATAATTTTTACACTTCTTGTTAGAAGATTATTGTTTTTGAACTGTTGAAATAGAAAATTATATTATTTATTATTGTGTAATTAGCCGTCTGGAATTACATCACATTTAATCTTCACTTAAAAGTCGTATAATGTTCTCACAACTAATAATTAATAATACGAAATAATGCGTTAAAATATTAATTAATAATAATTTAAATGAGAAAAAGCATAAAAATAAAGACACATTTCATAAAATATTCAGCGATAGTCTGCAATTTGAGTAACATTATCAATACATTACAAACAGAAAACCAGACTGAAAATCATTATGGAATACATTTAAAAGTATTATATCTGAAGGAAAGTGAATTTTTGTAAATTCAGTAAATATTTGTGTTATAAAGGAATTCAGTTTTTTTTAGCTTTGTATTCTACTTAAGTGAAAACTCCATTCTATTTCTTTCCCTCACAAAAGTTATTTCTGAATAAAAATAGTTCTTTTTAAATTGAAAGTCTTTTCTCGTACGGAAAGCCTTCGTATCTTTTAACATTACATAATTGCGAAATAAAATGGAGTTTGAAATTTATACATTTTAAAAATTCTGTTATTAAAAGAGAGTTAGCTATTTTTATCTCACAGAATGTAAATGTGTTTGAAAATGTTTTGTAAAAATTAAAATATTAACAAAATAAAGTCATTTAAAATTATTTTAAAGTTCATTTTACTTAAAACATTTGTATAAATTTATATTTTCTGTAGTTTCAATTGAGCCAACTCTCCTTGTTGTATCAACAAAATTACTTAACATTTAAGAATAAAATCGTATAAAATTTTCCTTTTCAAATGATAATGATTAGTAAAATTTAAATATCAAAATAAAAGAAAAT
Organism: Centruroides sculpturatus; assembly: GCF_000671375.1. Taxonomy (NCBI): domain Eukaryota; kingdom Metazoa; phylum Arthropoda; class Arachnida; order Scorpiones; family Buthidae; genus Centruroides; species Centruroides sculpturatus. Next base: position 126,611 of record NW_019384359.1, on the reverse strand, counting down.
CATATTTTTCAACTGTATGATAAACTCTGCTATATTTTTCATAAATAATAAATGATTAATCTTAAATTATTAATCAGGACATACATGAATGAAGCGGAAACATAGCTATGACGTCACATGGGGTTGGCTATGACCGGTTGAGTGCACTTCCTTGATTCTGTCTCATTTCCTACATTGATTCGCATTAAATTTAATGGAGCAACANATTTATAAAATAATATATTATTATTAAAAATAAATAAATACACCCAGAGAAGACGTAATTAATTATACTACAAATTAATTTAGTAGTACAATATATATGTGAAAGTTCATGTTCTTTTAATGAAATTTATTACATATTTTAAATTTAAATGTATATATGTATATATAATTAAATTGAAAATAAAACTAAATATAATTAAAAACAAGTATATTGAAAATGAATATATAATATTTATAAAAAATTACTAATAACATTTGCTTAAAGTTCATGATGAAATTTTTAATAATCATAAATAAAATATTTGTTGTTTTAAGAATTTCATTAAAATTATTTTTTAATAATATTTTATTCGATTTTTATTATTTTATTGTATTTTATTACATTAAAATTAATAAACTTGCAAAGTATTAATTTATTAATTTTATTAACATGACATATGCTGCACGGTTTATCAATAATGGTTCGCGAGGGACGAGTTCTGTAAACCAAATGCGATCTGGTTCTCTAGATAAAATATTCTCAAATATTTCAAAAATGTTAAAAAATAAATAAATAAATTCATTAATATTCCTTCGAATTTATGGTAAAAAGTTATCTTCAAATCTTTTATGTGCCTGAATTTTTCCATATTTAGAAAATCTGGTAACATCAAGTATTAAGATTTTAGGTAAAAGTAAGATTTGTTTAGTAATTTTTTATGCTTTCGTTTAGAACTTAGATCTCTCTGTTAAATTGATTTGTGAAAAGAATAATTGAATATGTAACCAAATAGTATTATTCAAAATTTAATTATTATATGCCTCTCCTATACTACACATTCTGAGACTGCAAGGCGCTAGTCTAAGAATATAATATCTATAATATATCAAAATGTTCAACTGGAATGGAACTCAGGATGACAGAAAATAGTTAATTAATCTTAGAAAAGCAAGCATCTATAACTTATATAAGTTTGTAATTAAAATATTGGGGAAGAAATAATGAAAAAATGATTATTGGAAAAAGTTGCAATTGCATTATTTAATACTTTGTTAATAATTTTATGAATTGGAAGATGGGCCCAGAAGCAGGATAAAATTCCTAATGGCGATATATTGATATATATGATTATATGTATATATACATTGCTATAACGCTAATTAATAAAAGTCTGCTTATATTTATAAAATTATAGCTTATAATTTAGTAAAATTATTGCTTAAATTATAATATTTAAAAAAAATTTAAATAATTTCCTTTAAGAAACGTCACATATTATTTACTTCAATTTTATTTTTAAAATTTCTGCAATATGCTGCAATGCATTTCGCTAAGAATATATTTAAATATATACATAATTATTCATATAGAATTTTTGAAAAAGAAAAAAATATCAGCATTTTTTTTATGGAAAAAGGACTTAGATTTCTCTTCGTTTTCGATTGCAACTCATTTAAAGTTATACATTATTCTAAAATATTAAAAGTTCACTACTATCATCTATATTGTCAAATGTCTTAATATCGTATTTACGGATCAATTTAAATAGATGTTTCCACTTCTTCGGAAAATTTATTATTCAATTCGTAAAAGTAATAGCTTCTTTGTATCGAAATTGCACAATGCATAAAATCGTTGCAGATGGTGATGATCTTGTTACTATTTCAGATTAAGCTACGACAATATATAAATGACGTCTGATAAAAGTGATGCAACAGTTAATTAGATATTGGTATATATTTTATACTTTACTTATAAAATCGAAGATGTAGATTATCATAAATCTGAATAATACATATAAAGGTAAATATTCCACTTTTTAGTTTGTTCTCGTGAATAAATGAGGTAAACATGTTTACTTGTTTTACCGAATGATTTTCGACATTTATATNAACATCTTTCTGTTAGACAAACAGGAATTTTGTTCATATTTGGAATTGTTCAAAAATGTCAACACATTGATACGTGCTATAAAACTGCCGTTTTGGTTTATCAAAAACTTTCATTCTCGTTATGGAAAAAATGCGTTGCATGCTATAAAATCATTCAATTCTATGTTTTTTGAAAAGTTTAGAATAAAAAATAAAAAGAAATATATCGCTTCGAAATTAAAAGCGAAATAAAGGTTTGTCAGGAAATCAAAAAATAAAATAAAATAAACGTTTTCCGTTCTGTCTCTTTTAAATATTCAACAGTTTATAGTTGAAAATATGTTAAAAACAAAAAAAAAATAGCTTACATTGTTTTCATTGTTTAATATTTGAAGAATGGCAACATTAAGCTTCGAAAATACATGAGGGTAACTTTATTAAAACAAAAAAGTAGTATTCGTTAGGGAATTTAAAAGAGAAGAATCCCTAAAGAATATCACAAATTATTACGTCGAATTATGTAAAAAATTCAGAGAATCATTTTCCATATATTGCTTTTAATGTGTTTGAATTCAAAATCAGAAAAAAAGTACGATTTAGAAACAAAGAGACTACATCAAATCGGTTTCTATAAATTTATTTAGTCTGGAATTACATCACATTTAATCTTCACTTAAAAGTCGTATAATGTTCTCACAACTAATAATTAATAATACGAAATAATGCGTTAAAATATTAATTAATAATAATTTAAATGAGAAAAAGCATAAAAATAAAGACACATTTCATAAAATATTCAGCGATAGTCTGCAATTTGAGTAACATTATCAATACATTACAAACAGAAAACCAGACTGAAAATCATTATGGAATACATTTAAAAGTATTATATCTGAAGGAAAGTGAATTTTTGTAAATTCAGTAAATATTTGTGTTATAAAGGAATTCAGTTTTTTTTAGCTTTGTATTCTACTTAAGTGAAAACTCCATTCTATTTCTTTCCCTCACAAAAGTTATTTCTGAATAAAAATAGTTCTTTTTAAATTGAAAGTCTTTTCTCGTACGGAAAGCCTTCGTATCTTTTAACATTACATAATTGCGAAATAAAATGGAGTTTGAAATTTATACATTTTAAAAATTCTGTTATTAAAAGAGAGTTAGCTATTTTTATCTCACAGAATGTAAATGTGTTTGAAAATGTTTTGTAAAAATTAAAATATTAACAAAATAAAGTCATTTAAAATTATTTTAAAGTTCATTTTACTTAAAACATTTGTATAAATTTATATTTTCTGTAGTTTCAATTGAGCCAACTCTCCTTGTTGTATCAACAAAATTACTTAACATTTAAGAATAAAATCGTATAAAATTTTCCTTTTCAAATGATAATGATTAGTAAAATTTAAATATCAAAATAAAAGAAAATCATATTTTTCAACTGTATGATAAACTCTGCTATATTTTTCATAAATAATAAATGATTAATCTTAAATTATTAATCAGTTATTCAAGTTTCTTTATTTAGTTTAAATGAATTCTTTTAATCTATACATTATTATATTATGACATAGGCTTCATTTGTTCTTAGTAATATATAATTTTAGAAATGATAAAAATTTATAAAATAATATATTATTATTAAAAATAAATAAATACACCCAGAGAAGACGTAATTAATTATACTACAAATTAATTTAGTAGTACAATATATATGTGAAAGTTCATGTTCTTTTAATGAAATTTATTACATATTTTAAATTTAAATGTATATATGTATATATAATTAAATTGAAAATAAAACTAAATATAATTAAAAACAAGTATATTGAAAATGAATATATAATATTTATAAAAAATTACTAATAACATTTGCTTAAAGTTCATGATGAAATTTTTAATAATCATAAATAAAATATTTGTTGTTTTAAGAATTTCATTAAAATTATTTTTTAATAATATTTTATTCGATTTTTATTATTTTATTGTATTTTATTACATTAAAATTAATAAACTTGCAAAGTATTAATTTATTAATTTTATTAACATGACATATGCTGCACGGTTTATCAATAATGGTTCGCGAGGGACGAGTTCTGTAAACCAAATGCGATCTGGTTCTCTAGATAAAATATTCTCAAATATTTCAAAAATGTTAAAAAATAAATAAATAAATTCATTAATATTCCTTCGAATTTATGGTAAAAAGTTATCTTCAAATCTTTTATGTGCCTGAATTTTTCCATATTTAGAAAATCTGGTAACATCAAGTATTAAGATTTTAGGTAAAAGTAAGATTTGTTTAGTAATTTTTTATGCTTTCGTTTAGAACTTAGATCTCTCTGTTAAATTGATTTGTGAAAAGAATAATTGAATATGTAACCAAATAGTATTATTCAAAATTTAATTATTATATGCCTCTCCTATACTACACATTCTGAGACTGCAAGGCGCTAGTCTAAGAATATAATATCTATAATATATCAAAATGTTCAACTGGAATGGAACTCAGGATGACAGAAAATAGTTAATTAATCTTAGAAAAGCAAGCATCTATAACTTATATAAGTTTGTAATTAAAATATTGGGGAAGAAATAATGAAAAAATGATTATTGGAAAAAGTTGCAATTGCATTATTTAATACTTTGTTAATAATTTTATGAATTGGAAGATGGGCCCAGAAGCAGGATAAAATTCCTAATGGCGATATATTGATATATATGATTATATGTATATATACATTGCTATAACGCTAATTAATAAAAGTCTGCTTATATTTATAAAATTATAGCTTATAATTTAGTAAAATTATTGCTTAAATTATAATATTTAAAAAAAATTTAAATAATTTCCTTTAAGAAACGTCACATATTATTTACTTCAATTTTATTTTTAAAATTTCTGCAATATGCTGCAATGCATTTCGCTAAGAATATATTTAAATATATACATAATTATTCATATAGAATTTTTGAAAAAGAAAAAAATATCAGCATTTTTTTTATGGAAAAAGGACTTAGATTTCTCTTCGTTTTCGATTGCAACTCATTTAAAGTTATACATTATTCTAAAATATTAAAAGTTCACTACTATCATCTATATTGTCAAATGTCTTAATATCGTATTTACGGATCAATTTAAATAGATGTTTCCACTTCTTCGGAAAATTTATTATTCAATTCGTAAAAGTAATAGCTTCTTTGTATCGAAATTGCACAATGCATAAAATCGTTGCAGATGGTGATGATCTTGTTACTATTTCAGATTAAGCTACGACAATATATAAATGACGTCTGATAAAAGTGATGCAACAGTTAATTAGATATTGGTATATATTTTATACTTTACTTATAAAATCGAAGATGTAGATTATCATAAATCTGAATAATACATATAAAGGTAAATATTCCACTTTTTAGTTTGTTCTCGTGAATAAATGAGGTAAACATGTTTACTTGTTTTACCGAATGATTTTCGACATTTATATATACAAATATATATATATATA
>NW_019384359.1:107555-114033 GCF_000671375.1 Centruroides sculpturatus | reverse complement strand
TTTATATTTAATTATTACGTTTTATTATAAATTAATTTTTTTAACTTTGTGTACATTCAGTTAATTCCCGATTTAAATAATTTAAACTTTTTAAAAATAGAATTAGATTTAAAAAAATTTTAATTGTGAAATTTTGTTTAAAATTTAAAAATATTCTGAACAAAATGTTTTTATTTTATTTTTATATAAAATAAAAACATTTTATACATTTTTATAAAATTGTACAAAAGTTTAACTTCTAAATCAAAACTTATAAAAAACTAATAACAATTTTTTTAAAATTTAATTATTTTCGTCGCAGATGTATAGAGAAAAGAATATTCATTAATTTTTTACTTCGAAAAATCGACATTTTTATTTACTTTTATTTTTTTTATTTTTAGTAATATAGTTTGTAAGCAGCTTAAATTTTTATAAACGAAATACTTCAAAAAATATACTGCACAGTAATCTATGTAAATTTATTCTTATTTTATCAATTATTATGTACCTTCTGATTGAATATTTTTTACAAAATGAAAGAAAAAAACAATAAAAGTTTAGTAGAAATATATCTATTAACGAGACATTATTTATTGTCAATTTGTCACAATTTCGGGTGCAACTTTTTATCATATTTTTAATTTATTTTATTTAAAATATATGCTCTCCACCTCAAATTAGTACTGTAGTGTCTTGCCCTTGTACATCATACTTTTCCGTTTAACAATAGAGTCGTGCCGATCGTCTATTCCTTTCTAACACCTTTCAGAAGAAACATTTTGAATTAAAATAAGGTGACTTTTTGTGCGCGGGGCCTTTCTACTGCCCGTGGTTTTTCCACATCTCGAATTCATCTATCTAACTATTTTTTTGAGATTAAGGCAGAACGGACGGACAACGGACGGATAACAGTAGGAATTTATAAGTCTACAATATTTTCAAATTGCCAATAATAAAAATATTACAACACGAAGAATGTACAGTAAAGAGCTTTCAACTTATTTATTTATTTACTAGTATTTGACGAAACCGTCCTTTGTAGCAAAAAAGTAAATAATTATAATTATCATATTAATTATTCAAATTATTTATTAAATAATAAATACAATATTTAAATAGATCTGTTCCTGATATAAAATATTAGTGATATTAAGATATTTAAATGCAAAGAATAATATTCTAATTGCATGCATTGAATTTAGGGCAATGTGAGTGCCGATAAAATACCAATTTCTCTGAAATTTTCCAATTAAGCTAAACACGAGAATATGTCAAATTAATGCAAGAAATTGCTCGCAATAAATAAAGTCAACGATCTTTTTCTTTTGTTTTTCTAATCCACAAACTGTGAACAAGCCAGAATTTTACGTACAGTCTCTAAAAAGTCTAAATATATTTAGTTCAAATAGCTGTTAACATCATATTTTGTAGATATCGAGCGAAATTAAAGTAATAGAAATTGTGGATAAGAAGTTACTTTAATAGGAACAAATATCGGAAGTTAATAAAACTGAATGTGGAAAACAGGAAGGGCAGTTAATATCGTTATTGTTAATTTAGATGAACATGGATGCGATAAATGAAACAATAAAATAAATCATAAATTAATGATATTTGCAAATAAAACTATTAAAAATGATAATTATATCTAATAAATTGTTTATAAAAGAAGAATATAATAAATTAAAACTAACTAGTGACAGCTTTTATTATAAATAGTTTTATTATATAGTTTGTGCAAAAATAAGAAGTCGAATTTATTAAATTTTCAAAATATTATGAAAAAAATTTTTTATTTTGCATAAAAAAGAAACTATCGAACATGTAACATACAGTATAATAGGACATTCCTTTGTATCTACTANATAATATATTCTTATTAAAACACTTATTCAGCTCTGATATTCAGAAATAATTTTAAAGAAATTTTACAATTTCTATAAAAGTATCTTAAGATATATTCTACCAAGAAATATCATAAAAATTTTAAGTTTTTGCATGGAATTCAACGGAAAATGTATTTATTCAAATCACTAAGCATAATAAAAATTATCATCTAATCAATATATATAAATTAGACACGATAATGAAATATTTAACAATTATTTTGATAAATTTTTGACTTTTTCGGAAGTGTTCTAAAGATCTAAAATAGGTCATGAAAATTTTAATTTGTTGTTATAAATTTTACTTACTAATATAATTACCTTGATAGATTATTTTCAAAAGTTACTATAAATGAAAATAGAAGCTTATAGAATATTTGTAATCTGCATCATTCTAATATTGTAATGAACAGAGAAAATGATAAATGTTTCCTAAATTTAGTTTCAAAAATACAGTAAAAAAAACTGATAATTTTTAAAGATTTTCCTTGCTATTAATCATAACATGAATATTTTTTGTAATAAAAATGCATGACTTACAAGAAATAGTTTTTAAATGATAATGAATATTCATTAAAAATTAAAAAGGAGATTTTTTTCATCTTTTATTTGATGACTTTTCCAAATGATTGTTCACTTTTTAAATCGTTAAAGAATGTTATTTTTTAAACGGCAAAATTATGAGAAATATTCTATTTTATCCAATATGTACTGTACATTTATTAATATGAAATGAAAAGAAATAGAAGTGATTAATGAAATTTGTTACTTATAACCTTATTATTAAATTATTCAATGAGATATGTCTATTTTTTATTTTATTTTTTTTATTTTTTGGTATATTATTAGTATGAATATTTGTCGAGTTATTGATATGTTTACCATATTATTTCACATTCTTTGGAACAAGTAGTTTGAAATTTTCAGTGAATATTGGAAAATATCTATTTTAATGCTAATTATTTGCATTACAGAGTGTAAAGAGGTTAAAATTTATGTCCAACATATAAAAATATATGTGGAGAAAGAAAATTATGGCCTCTTCAGAACACTGTTGACTTTTATTAATATTTTTTTGTTAAAATTTTTGAATTTTTTATTATATATTAAAACTAAATTTTGATTTTATATATGATTTTCAGATAATAATAAATAAAAGTATATTAATTTATATTTTATATTAACAATAATATTTACTCATGAATAAAATTAAGTAATGTAGATATAAAAGTAATTTATACAGTTAGCTTAACCATATATATATTTTTATGATCATAAAATCTTATTTTATTGTATAATAGACTATTGAAAATAATAAAAAGTACATTTAATAGTGAATAAAATTATTATTGGGTTAAAGTTTATTAAGTATAGCTATTATAAATTTAATGATAACGTATATATTTTGTAAAGATTATTGAAAATTAGATAAATGTGATTTATGAGTGAGAAGTTGGAAAACAAAAGACAATGAGCAATATTTTAGAAAAATATGATAAATGCCTATTGTATTGCGATAGGGAATCTCATATTGTGATTCTAGTGCGCGGAGCACACAGCCATTTATATTTATAATCAGAAGCGTACTGGTAGTCTTTACAGCATTGCATTGTGCGGGTGAACCTCTTTGGGACTTCGACATCCATAAGAACAACACGACAGAATATTTTTTATGAATATTGATTTGTTATATGTTGCGAGCAATATCTCTTCATTTTATGATATTATGTTTACAATAAAATTATTACATTAATACTAATCGTACGTGTTTAACAGCTGTTTTGATGCAATATGATAAAATTAAAATTTAAACATTACCTGTACTAATAAAATAATTTTCAGCATGAATTTCCTTAAAGAGATTTCTGTAATATATAATGAATATTTAAATTATTTAACATAAATAGTTTAAATGCATTTTATTGTTATGTAAAGATGTAATAATTAATCGGCTCAGTCATTGATGAGTATGTTTACAGATTTATTTTTCCATTAAAGTTATATATCATCATTTAAATTTAATGTTTACCTTAGTTTTATAATAGCAAATAGTATTACTTGGTGGGTTGTAAACTTTGTCATATTTATATAAAAATTGTAATGCATACAATTGTGCTATTATAATAAATTTATTGGTGAAATTGTGCACTATAAACCATAATTGTTAATTGTGTTCACACGTGCTTAAAAAGCAGAAAATTTTGTTTTATAAAAGTTCCTATAAGTATCTTTCTAGTCATACTGGCGCTCCATTAAATGCTTGGCAATACATCTCAAAAAATTCTTTTTAAGTATTTTTTACTTGCGATTCAGCAAGTGTAGTTTACTTTCAATTATTATAAATCAAATAATATAGCAAAAAAATCATTATAAATGCTTCGAATAATAATAGGTTTAGATTTATGTCTTTAATTTTATAGTAAGTAACATTATATTAATTAAATTNATTAAACAAATATAATGTTATTTGAAAGAAATTTAATTAAAATTTTATTATTTTTTTATCGAATGAAATCATTTTTATCATTATTAAAGTTATACAATTTTTAACTTCATTAATTACTGGAGTAAATTGCTTATTAGTTAAGGGTAAAGGCCATTCAGAGTTTGTATGGGGCTCGAGATTGAGCGGACCATTTTTGTCATATAAAAGTATTAATTTATACAGATAGGAACCAGTACGGACTCCTAACTTTTATCCTGGCTGGGGGAAAATTTACGACATTCTTTTTAGGAGGCCCTGGGTAAATTTATAAGAAAAATCAACAGATTAATTATTATATTTAGAAGAATTTTGACATAAAGGATTAATTTTCCCTATAATTTGTTATTAGAACGTAATTTTTGAACCGTTTCGATTTATGATATTCAAAGTGTTTTAAATAAGTTTCGAAGATCATTTGAAATCCATTCTCCTCTTTTTCTTGTCTTATCTTTGAGTTTCTTAGAAATTTAAAAGGATAATAAATTTGTTTAAACAATTTGAATTTTCTTTATTATAGTTAGTCCGTTTAAACAGTTTTAAAAAGATTTTTCAAGAATCGTTAAATTACAATTATAATATATTTGCTTCAAATATTTTAAAATGTTTCTTCTTAGAAGTAAATAATATAAATTTAAAATATTGCTAATATTATTAAATACTTTGTAACATCATAAAAAATTAACTTTTGTTTAAAATCAATACGACAATGTCTTATAAGTATCATCTCATTTTTTATAACTTACATTGATTTAAATATAAACCGTGTAAAATATTAAATTAAATACTAATTTCATTAATAACATTGAAAATTATCTGAAATTTATATTACATATTACTATAATAACAATACAGTATGTCATTCTAATTTGTAATAGCTAACTGTTTTGTTTAGAAATATTTTATTCGATAAAATTATATAGCCTATATTAATATTAAAAAGTTGAAAAAATTAAGAATATATGCAGTATCTTTTATTTCTTGAGTTTTACTCTTAATTTTTGTCTCTAAAGTTATAATTTTCCCATCTTGAGTTTTAATCTTGTATTGCCTTTGTTTTGAAAACTTTAACTACTTTATCTTACTTATTCCATTTGTTAAGAGAGAGAGAGGAAGAAAATGTAGTTTACTCCAATTGTCTCTATAAAACTTATTTTATACCCATTATATGGACTTTATAAAATTAGGATTTCTTCTTTATGATCCTTGCTGTAAATATTTTACTTACATCTTCGTCCATAGCAGTTATATACAGAATTATATTTTGAAAATGTTTTTATAATCGAATAAAACATAAATAAAAATATTAAACTTCTATTTTTATATTATACTAGTAAATAAACATGTTAATATAATAAAATTATTCAGCTTTATGATTTTTCACTGTGCGATCAATAGTTTAATCAATCTGCGATTATAAAAGATTATCGCTGGAAGACAATACTTCTATTTGAAATAGAAAATTTATTTCATTTTGTCTTTTAAGTTTTTAACAGTAGAAGATTCTTAAAGATCGAGTCAAGCGGAAAAGGTGAACTAGCATGTTGCATTATTCATATCGTAGAATTCTCTTTGTCTAGCTCGACTACTTCAAATTGAAATGAAGCTGCTTCAAATTACGACGGTGTCTCTACATTCTTTGTCCTAGTGGATCCTCTCGAGAAATCACGGCAACATTTACGAACAACCTTTCTAGAAACTTTAGCAGATTAAGGGCATTTCAGTGTAGTGTTTAAGTACATCATCTTTTACAGTCACCATATAATTACCCAGCTAATAGAGTTTCTTTGTGTAGGAAGTTATGTCGCTATCTCAATACATGAAGAGTTGACATAGTGACGTGAAATTAAATGATTAATATTTTCGGCAGAAAGCGGTATGTATATTATCTACTGATATTGAGAGTCTTTTCACAATTTTATAACGTGATGAATATTTCTTTTTATTAAAATAAAACGCCATTAAATTAAAGTATACAATAGACAGTTCTTAAATTTAAAACTGCAATTAATTTAAAATTCTTTTTTATTTTCTTTTATATCATAAAACTTTCAACTAAATTAACACTACATTTGTTAAATTTAAAATATACTTCCTACTTCCTCTTATATATAACTGTTCCTGATAT
>NW_019384359.1:88771-103484 GCF_000671375.1 Centruroides sculpturatus | reverse complement strand
ATAAAAACATTTTATACATTTTTATAAAATTGTACAAAAGTTTAACTTCTAAATCAAAACTTATAAAAAACTAATAACAATTTTTTTAAAATTTAATTATTTTCGTCGCAGATGTATAGAGAAAAGAATATTCATTAATTTTTTACTTCGAAAAATCGACATTTTTATTTACTTTTATTTTTTTTATTTTTAGTAATATAGTTTGTAAGCAGCTTAAATTTTTATAAACGAAATACTTCAAAAAATATACTGCACAGTAATCTATGTAAATTTATTCTTATTTTATCAATTATTATGTACCTTCTGATTGAATATTTTTTACAAAATGAAAGAAAAAAACAATAAAAGTTTAGTAGAAATATATCTATTAACGAGACATTATTTATTGTCAATTTGTCACAATTTCGGGTGCAACTTTTTATCATATTTTTAATTTATTTTATTTAAAATATATGCTCTCCACCTCAAATTAGTACTGTAGTGTCTTGCCCTTGTACATCATACTTTTCCGTTTAACAATAGAGTCGTGCCGATCGTCTATTCCTTTCTAACACCTTTCAGAAGAAACATTTTGAATTAAAATAAGGTGACTTTTTGTGCGCGGGGCCTTTCTACTGCCCGTGGTTTTTCCACATCTCGAATTCATCTATCTAACTATTTTTTTGAGATTAAGGCAGAACGGACGGACAACGGACGGATAACAGTAGGAATTTATAAGTCTACAATATTTTCAAATTGCCAATAATAAAAATATTACAACACGAAGAATGTACAGTAAAGAGCTTTCAACTTATTTATTTATTTACTAGTATTTGACGAAACCGTCCTTTGTAGCAAAAAAGTAAATAATTATAATTATCATATTAATTATTCAAATTATTTATTAAATAATAAATACAATATATTTCTAAATTTGATTTCATTGATTAATGTGATATAGATATTTCTAATTTAATGTTTTATCATTTATAAATCGTACTCCATGTTCTAAAAGATAAGAAAAATTATCCGGTAGAAAACAATTTATCACCTTATAAAAAAACCTTTCTATTAAATACTACACATTTTTCAGGTTCATAGAAACATCGAAAAATGTTTTTATTTTTAATGTGAAATATCTTTATTATTCTGTAAAATGCTTATATTTACTAGGTATTATTATAATAAAAGTAAAAAAAATTTGCATTACTTCCAAATAATGCCATGTCGTTTTATTGAAGATATAGCGTTGGGCTATTGTCATGATCTAACGAAAAAGTTACTCAATTATAGTGTTAGGATAAAATAATAAAGATTTTGTTGTTATATGAATTATAAATATTTATTTTATTTAAATTTAAATAAATAAATTATTTAAAACAATGATTATAATTATTATTTAATGAATTTTTATGTAAATATTAAATATCCAAATCAAAAAAATAATTTTTTATGAGTTCGACATTCACTATTTATTATCATAGACATAAAAGAAATGGATTGCATTATAAATAGTGATTGAATATATTCTTTCTGTTTAACTGATAAATCATACATTTTGATTTTAAAATAATACAAACTTGTCTTATATTGACATATTGTAGGAATGCTTTCTATTATCAAAAAATTTATTTATTTTGAATTAAAATATTATAGAATAACTCAAAAATATAATAATGGCATTTTTAAGATCTCGTTTTTACATTTTTGTAAATTATCTTGATAATATATTCTTATTAAAACACTTATTCAGCTCTGATATTCAGAAATAATTTTAAAGAAATTTTACAATTTCTATAAAAGTATCTTAAGATATATTCTACCAAGAAATATCATAAAAATTTTAAGTTTTTGCATGGAATTCAACGGAAAATGTATTTATTCAAATCACTAAGCATAATAAAAATTATCATCTAATCAATATATATAAATTAGACACGATAATGAAATATTTAACAATTATTTTGATAAATTTTTGACTTTTTCGGAAGTGTTCTAAAGATCTAAAATAGGTCATGAAAATTTTAATTTGTTGTTATAAATTTTACTTACTAATATAATTACCTTGATAGATTATTTTCAAAAGTTACTATAAATGAAAATAGAAGCTTATAGAATATTTGTAATCTGCATCATTCTAATATTGTAATGAACAGAGAAAATGATAAATGTTTCCTAAATTTAGTTTCAAAAATACAGTAAAAAAAACTGATAATTTTTAAAGATTTTCCTTGCTATTAATCATAACATGAATATTTTTTGTAATAAAAATGCATGACTTACAAGAAATAGTTTTTAAATGATAATGAATATTCATTAAAAATTAAAAAGGAGATTTTTTTCATCTTTTATTTGATGACTTTTCCAAATGATTGTTCACTTTTTAAATCGTTAAAGAATGTTATTTTTTAAACGGCAAAATTATGAGAAATATTCTATTTTATCCAATATGTACTGTACATTTATTAATATGAAATGAAAAGAAATAGAAGTGATTAATGAAATTTGTTACTTATAACCTTATTATTAAATTATTCAATGAGATATGTCTATTTTTTATTTTATTTTTTTTATTTTTTGGTATATTATTAGTATGAATATTTGTCGAGTTATTGATATGTTTACCATATTATTTCACATTCTTTGGAACAAGTAGTTTGAAATTTTCAGTGAATATTGGAAAATATCTATTTTAATGCTAATTATTTGCATTACAGAGTGTAAAGAGGTTAAAATTTATGTCCAACATATAAAAATATATGTGGAGAAAGAAAATTATGGCCTCTTCAGAACACTGTTGACTTTTATTAATATTTTTTTGTTAAAATTTTTGAATTTTTTATTATATATTAAAACTAAATTTTGATTTTATATATGATTTTCAGATAATAATAAATAAAAGTATATTAATTTATATTTTATATTAACAATAATATTTACTCATGAATAAAATTAAGTAATGTAGATATAAAAGTAATTTATACAGTTAGCTTAACCATATATATATTTTTATGATCATAAAATCTTATTTTATTGTATAATAGACTATTGAAAATAATAAAAAGTACATTTAATAGTGAATAAAATTATTATTGGGTTAAAGTTTATTAAGTATAGCTATTATAAATTTAATGATAACGTATATATTTTGTAAAGATTATTGAAAATTAGATAAATGTGATTTATGAGTGAGAAGTTGGAAAACAAAAGACAATGAGCAATATTTTAGAAAAATATGATAAATGCCTATTGTATTGCGATAGGGAATCTCATATTGTGATTCTAGTGCGCGGAGCACACAGCCATTTATATTTATAATCAGAAGCGTACTGGTAGTCTTTACAGCATTGCATTGTGCGGGTGAACCTCTTTGGGACTTCGACATCCATAAGAACAACACGACAGAATATTTTTTATGAATATTGATTTGTTATATGTTGCGAGCAATATCTCTTCATTTTATGATATTATGTTTACAATAAAATTATTACATTAATACTAATCGTACGTGTTTAACAGCTGTTTTGATGCAATATGATAAAATTAAAATTTAAACATTACCTGTACTAATAAAATAATTTTCAGCATGAATTTCCTTAAAGAGATTTCTGTAATATATAATGAATATTTAAATTATTTAACATAAATAGTTTAAATGCATTTTATTGTTATGTAAAGATGTAATAATTAATCGGCTCAGTCATTGATGAGTATGTTTACAGATTTATTTTTCCATTAAAGTTATATATCATCATTTAAATTTAATGTTTACCTTAGTTTTATAATAGCAAATAGTATTACTTGGTGGGTTGTAAACTTTGTCATATTTATATAAAAATTGTAATGCATACAATTGTGCTATTATAATAAATTTATTGGTGAAATTGTGCACTATAAACCATAATTGTTAATTGTGTTCACACGTGCTTAAAAAGCAGAAAATTTTGTTTTATAAAAGTTCCTATAAGTATCTTTCTAGTCATACTGGCGCTCCATTAAATGCTTGGCAATACATCTCAAAAAATTCTTTTTAAGTATTTTTTACTTGCGATTCAGCAAGTGTAGTTTACTTTCAATTATTATAAATCAAATAATATAGCAAAAAAATCATTATAAATGCTTCGAATAATAATAGGTTTAGATTTATGTCTTTAATTTTATAGTAAGTAACATTATATTAATTAAATTAATAGCGAGATATGCTCTAAATTTAAATATATTTATGTGTAAATTTTAAAATATGTTCTCTAAATCGCACGACATTTTTAGGAAATCTATCTATCTAAAAGGTACTAAAACAATTATTATTTTAGAGATTTTAAACTTGGTTAACAGAAAATTAGACATAAAACTAATAAATTTATTTCTATAAATAATATAAATACTAATCAATATAAATAAGAAAATATTATTCAAATAAAACGTTTCTTAATTTTCATTATTTTTATATCAGTTATCTTTTATTCTGAATTCATTAAAATAATTAATAATTAGTTTGCTTAATTATTTCGAATAAAAGTATCCTAAAAGTTTAATGAAATGCATTAAATTTAATTTAATTTTGACGAATATTAATTAGCAGTGTTTATGATATATTTGCATTTTTGAAAACATAAATGACATAATTTTATTACCTTATATAAGAATATTTTAACTGATTATAATATATTCAATGGAAGATCCGTTTAACTTACTTGATGAGTGTTTTAATTTTATTTCTATTTTCTAAATATAAATGGAAATTATTCAATTATGTTTAGGAAAATAATATCTTTAGGAAATTAAATTAATTATAAATATTTTCATAAATGAATTTTATGTTTTAATGAAATAATCGTTTATTTTTTCAAAATTTTATAAGCCGAAACATAACAAGGTATAATTTTAAAATATCTAGAGACTAACGTTTATACAGTATAAATTCGTATCTATACAGTTGAATTTTGATATTAAATATTTAAAATTCAATTCGATTTCCATGTCGAAATTATTTTAAAAACGTTTCGAAAAGACATTTTATTATAATTAATTAAGAACACAATTATAACATTTGAGACTAGAATTTAAAAATGAACGTTAATTTAAATAATTTATCTGAAAAATACTCTAATATTTTATTATTTCAAACGGAATATTTTAATCTTGACTACTCTTTGGTTGTGAAAAATTGTTACAATTCTCTGGAATATCTACACAGCTGTCAAGGATCGCGAGCTACTAGTTGAATAATTATATGAAGTCCTATTAAAATACAGTATGCTATACATCATGGTAATTTGTTTAAAACAGTACAGGCTCAAATAAAATAAAGTGATATAAACTAAAGTTATAGAGAATATTTTACAAATCAAATGTGTGATGATTCAAATCACAATTTAATTAAATTTTGTATTATATTTTTCATAATCTCAATTAGAATAAGTTAACCGGAAAGTTTCGTAATATAAATCTTATCTAACAGATAAGATTTATTAGAATCTGTCATTTTATTTCAATTTTAAATCATTAATCCATAAAATTCATTTTAATCACTTAAATAATTATTAAGTCTTATATTTTATCACCAGATGTGAAATGAATGACATATTTAGAAGCAGGAAAGTTTTAGAGAATAATTTCAAAAGATATATTAAATAAATTAGGACACTAACAAGTGTTATGAGTGTTCAAGTTATTGAATTTTTCTTCTATAAAAACGAGACAATAAAACTCTTTTTATGATAAACACTAAATAAATACACATTGGAATATATTAATCAAGAAATAAAATATATAAATCTATTTTACTTTATTCTCAATATGAAGAAACTTCAAAGAGTCGTTTTCTTCTGAAATGGATGTAGCAAATAGCATACCATTTGTCATATAAACTGTCAGGAAATAGGACACCATTTGTCAGATACGGGATGTTACACTGTGTAGAAAGAATTCAGCATTCGTATTAAGAACAGATAGATAACAACTCATTAATAATGTATATCCAACTAAAAGATGCTGGAAAATATTCTTAGACATACATTATGGCAAAATTATATAACATTATTCAACGTTAGATAACAATACAATACACTTTACATGGAATCATTATAAATTAGCATATTCGATATTGTAATAAACTTCGTTTAACAACAATACATATGCAAACCACTTACTATATAGTAAATTCAAATAGGATATTATAATATTAAACCATAATTGTATTCATCTAATCAACAAGTTATTGCTGAATGAGAATTTCAATGTATAAAAATGAAATATTACTAAATTTAATCAACAGAATAAGTGGTTTTTATTACTTTTATTCTAACAATAAAAGTAAGATTTTATGAAAAATTCATTCTTCAGATACTGTCTTTTAACTTGTAATCGTTTAATTTTAAACAAAATTTATAATTTTAAAGGAAAAAATTTTTATACTTTTTCATATATATCCAATCAAGATACGTGTTATAATTTAATGAAGTGAAAATATTTTACATTTTTAAAAAATTTTTCCGAATTTAAATGGAAAAATGAATTTATATCTCTTACGCCATAATTTTTTCATTGACATTTCAATTAAATTTTAAAATTTCGTATGGTTATTGTCAGTAAATCAATTATTGATTAAATAAGGTCTCGCCGAAGTGCTTTTAATTAACTTATTTACACTTTTTTCATAACCTATTTTCTTTAAACTTAAAAAATTGATAAAGTAAGTTTGTATAACACTGAAAAATAAATGTGTTTATTATATAATTTAGCTCTAGAAAATAGATAACTTAGTTATCTATTTTCTAGGTAGTTTTCCAAAGAGTTTAAAGATCTTTTCTTAAAATAAGAAAAAAGTTTTTTCAACAAANATAATTTTAGAAAAAAATAATCTTTAATTTGTTTTTAAATATATTTTTACGCAAAAAATACCGGAAGATTTGCTGTAAATAAATTATGTAAACTTAAAAAGAAAGAAAGAATTAGATTCAATAAATCCTATTTATTTCACTTTTTATTGAAAAAATTCTTTTCTATATAGAAATCCTATTATAGTATTAAATCTACAATTTATTGAAAAAATTTCGGCAGCTTTTTTTTTCTTTGAAATAATGGATTATATCTAAAAGTGTGATAAGCTTAGACATTCTAAGTGAAATAATAAAAAAACAATAGTCTAACCAAATCCAAATCGGATTACTGAACATACGGTCCTGCAGATCTTTTTAAGTTAAACTACCCATTTGATAGTATTTGTAAGATGTCTCCCTTCCGCTAAATCCCGTTAAAAGTAATAACTTGATACAATCTTCGATGATAGACTGAAAAAAAAGTAGTTTCTCACAGTTTATTGTATGACGCTCGTGAGAAACTGTATTTGACCACAGCTTAAAACTTGTCATCAAATTTGTAATAACTGCACCAATTTTTACGTTGCCATTACTGGATTGTAAAACAAGGTACTTCAGTTTCTTTTTTTTTTCTTTTTTTTTGAAATATAGATTCTTGCTATGAAATTTTGATTTTTTAGTTTGATTAGATATTTTTATAAAGTGTTTACACGTGATTAAAGAATTTTCAAATAAACATAATGCTTAGAGTTTTTATAACTTATTTTTAATCCTCTTAAATTAATTAAATATAATATAATACTTTATCTTTCACAAAGAAAATATATTTTTAAATAAAAATTTTTAACTGTTATTTTTACGCATTTGTTTCTGAACGTTTACATTTGAAAATAGATAATTCGAAATGATGCGATATTCACTAAATGTTGAATAAAAATTAAGTAGCAATAAAATTTAACATTTTCTTTGTTGAAAAAAGAATGATATTAAAATCTAAATAAATATAATTTAAAGTGTTACAATAATATACTGAATATTTTAAAAATTTGATAAAGATTTAGTATAACAAAGATTAATTTATTTTTTATAGTCGTAGAGAAGAATTTCCCTTTGAAACTATTTTATTGCCTCATTTAATTTAAACTAATTTTTCACTTATATACAAATAAAAAACAGTAATATTGTAGTAAAATACATTAGTAGTATAATGTATAAATGTAAGCATAAATACAAAGTTTTTATATTAAATTTTGGTACCTAATAACAATAATGAATCTTAAATGTACAGCAGAATTTCGCTAACCCGGTCCTCAATAATCCGAGAAACCTCCAGTGTGTTCTCTTATGTACTTCCGTTTCCATGAAAATGTACACTCATGTCACTTCCTGTTTTCCTGTTTTATTTCTTTGCACGGTATTGCATGTCAGAGTCCCGTATTATTTGCCCGCCTGCCTCCTGAAAGTATCAGTACCAAAGGACGACAGGTCACGTTCATTCATTGTTAGAAAGCAGACTTTCGGTCTATACGTTCTCAGTAATCCGGCACTCTCGCAAATCTGTCACACCTTTGTCCACAAAATTGCCGGATTAGTGACAGTGCACTGTATTTATATTCATATATTCACAATTCTACTAATTGCATATACGTTACTCTATATTCAAATAGTAAATTGACAATGTTAAATAATTAATTGTTGATTGTCATAAAAAACTAACAATTATGCGCGGCTCAATCTATCTTTGTTGATCAAACTAATCCAAATATTAGTTGTTTGTGACTTCTGTGTAAGCTATTGGGTTCTAAAAGTAGGTTTTTCTATCACAAACAATTAAGAAATTCCAGTCTTTTTTACCCTGTACCGCATTTTTCTTTATGTTAAAACATATTCATAAACATAAAAAATACGATTAATTCATATTAAACCCACTATTAAAATAACAGTTAAAGAAGCTGTATAAATTAATTTGCAAACATTTTTTTTAAAAATTTTTACCAAAAATTCTATCTATTTTTTACTTTTACTCTTCAAAATTATAATTTAAAATAGCGCTCTTTAATGTTCTAAAACGTGAAATATGAACTTACATTACAAAGCAAGTTTCAAGCTTGTAATTTCACTAAAATGAATAATCAGCTAAGAGTATTCTCCGAAATTATAAAGGCATTCATAATTTACTAAATGAACTAATAAAACTGTATGCTTGTGAATGAAAAGGAAAGAAAAGTAGCATTAGTTATAACGTTTTATTAGATTAGTAGATGCTAATTTCATTCAATCATTTCTTTTATTCACTCAAATAATACTAGGCAAATCATCATTGATTGTTAAAATTAAATTGCTTTAAAAGTATTATTAAAACAGTGAAATAATTATATTAATATATAGAAGAATGATTATTCCTATTAATTAATTTTAATTGATAACTTATTTTAGATATTTCATATCACAAATTTAACTTTTAAATTTTATTATTGTTTGTAATTATTCTGATTAGTTTAATTTATATTTAATTATTACGTTTTATTATAAATTAATTTTTTTAACTTTGTGTACATTCAGTTAATTCCCGATTTAAATAATTTAAACTTTTTAAAAATAGAATTAGATTTAAAAAAATTTTAATTGTGAAATTTTGTTTAAAATTTAAAAATATTCTGAACNCTAAATAAATATAATTTAAAGTGTTACAATAATATACTGAATATTTTAAAAATTTGATAAAGATTTAGTATAACAAAGATTAATTTATTTTTTATAGTCGTAGAGAAGAATTTCCCTTTGAAACTATTTTATTGCCTCATTTAATTTAAACTAATTTTTCACTTATATACAAATAAAAAACAGTAATATTGTAGTAAAATACATTAGTAGTATAATGTATAAATGTAAGCATAAATACAAAGTTTTTATATTAAATTTTGGTACCTAATAACAATAATGAATCTTAAATGTACAGCAGAATTTCGCTAACCCGGTCCTCAATAATCCGAGAAACCTCCAGTGTGTTCTCTTATGTACTTCCGTTTCCATGAAAATGTACACTCATGTCACTTCCTGTTTTCCTGTTTTATTTCTTTGCACGGTATTGCATGTCAGAGTCCCGTATTATTTGCCCGCCTGCCTCCTGAAAGTATCAGTACCAAAGGACGACAGGTCACGTTCATTCATTGTTAGAAAGCAGACTTTCGGTCTATACGTTCTCAGTAATCCGGCACTCTCGCAAATCTGTCACACCTTTGTCCACAAAATTGCCGGATTAGTGACAGTGCACTGTATTTATATTCATATATTCACAATTCTACTAATTGCATATACGTTACTCTATATTCAAATAGTAAATTGACAATGTTAAATAATTAATTGTTGATTGTCATAAAAAACTAACAATTATGCGCGGCTCAATCTATCTTTGTTGATCAAACTAATCCAAATATTAGTTGTTTGTGACTTCTGTGTAAGCTATTGGGTTCTAAAAGTAGGTTTTTCTATCACAAACAATTAAGAAATTCCAGTCTTTTTTACCCTGTACCGCATTTTTCTTTATGTTAAAACATATTCATAAACATAAAAAATACGATTAATTCATATTAAACCCACTATTAAAATAACAGTTAAAGAAGCTGTATAAATTAATTTGCAAACATTTTTTTTAAAAATTTTTACCAAAAATTCTATCTATTTTTTACTTTTACTCTTCAAAATTATAATTTAAAATAGCGCTCTTTAATGTTCTAAAACGTGAAATATGAACTTACATTACAAAGCAAGTTTCAAGCTTGTAATTTCACTAAAATGAATAATCAGCTAAGAGTATTCTCCGAAATTATAAAGGCATTCATAATTTACTAAATGAACTAATAAAACTGTATGCTTGTGAATGAAAAGGAAAGAAAAGTAGCATTAGTTATAACGTTTTATTAGATTAGTAGATGCTAATTTCATTCAATCATTTCTTTTATTCACTCAAATAATACTAGGCAAATCATCATTGATTGTTAAAATTAAATTGCTTTAAAAGTATTATTAAAACAGTGAAATAATTATATTAATATATAGAAGAATGATTATTCCTATTAATTAATTTTAATTGATCACGCTTTAATTTCATGTAAATTGTTTAGATCATTTTTTTATAATGTTAAAGTGAAACATCTTAGATTACCTAGTTACATATTTAATTACATAGAACAATTACAATGTCCATTTGCTATGCTTTGAATTCATAATTATTTTTAATTTATTACGATACATGTCACATAATGATGCGGTATTTTAAGTTTATCCGATATTTTTTTTATTTAAAAATATTGAAAAAAAATAAGTTAAAGCAATAAAATATGCATAATTAAATCTCTAAATATTTATAAATTTATCTAAAATATATATAATAATTTTAGAAAAAAATAATCTTTAATTTGTTTTTAAATATATTTTTACGCAAAAAATACCGGAAGATTTGCTGTAAATAAATTATGTAAACTTAAAAAGAAAGAAAGAATTAGATTCAATAAATCCTATTTATTTCACTTTTTATTGAAAAAATTCTTTTCTATATAGAAATCCTATTATAGTATTAAATCTACAATTTATTGAAAAAATTTCGGCAGCTTTTTTTTTCTTTGAAATAATGGATTATATCTAAAAGTGTGATAAGCTTAGACATTCTAAGTGAAATAATAAAAAAACAATAGTCTAACCAAATCCAAATCGGATTACTGAACATACGGTCCTGCAGATCTTTTTAAGTTAAACTACCCATTTGATAGTATTTGTAAGATGTCTCCCTTCCGCTAAATCCCGTTAAAAGTAATAACTTGATACAATCTTCGATGATAGACTGAAAAAAAAGTAGTTTCTCACAGTTTATTGTATGACGCTCGTGAGAAACTGTATTTGACCACAGCTTAAAACTTGTCATCAAATTTGTAATAACTGCACCAATTTTTACGTTGCCATTACTGGATTGTAAAACAAGGTACTTCAGTTTCTTTTTTTTTTCTTTTTTTTTGAAATATAGATTCTTGCTATGAAATTTTGATTTTTTAGTTTGATTAGATATTTTTATAAAGTGTTTACACGTGATTAAAGAATTTTCAAATAAACATAATGCTTAGAGTTTTTATAACTTATTTTTAATCCTCTTAAATTAATTAAATATAATATAATACTTTATCTTTCACAAAGAAAATATATTTTTAAATAAAAATTTTTAACTGTTATTTTTACGCATTTGTTTCTGAACGTTTACATTTGAAAATAGATAATTCGAAATGATGCGATATTCACTAAATGTTGAATAAAAATTAAGTAGCAATAAAATTTAACATTTTCTTTGTTGAAAAAAGAATGATATTAAAATCTAAATAAATATAATTTAAAGTGTTACAATAATATACTGAATATTTTAAAAATTTGATAAAGATTTAGTATAACAAAGATTAATTTATTTTTTATAGTCGTAGAGAAGAATTTCCCTTTGAAACTATTTTATTGCCTCATTTAATTTAAACTAATTTTTCACTTATATACAAATAAAAAACAGTAATATTGTAGTAAAATACATTAGTAGTATAATGTATAAATGTAAGCATAAATACAAAGTTTTTATATTAAATTTTGGTACCTAATAACAATAATGAATCTTAAATGTACAGCAGAATTTCGCTAACCCGGTCCTCAATAATCCGAGAAACCTCCAGTGTGTTCTCTTATGTACTTCCGTTTCCATGAAAATGTACACTCATGTCACTTCCTGTTTTCCTGTTTTATTTCTTTGCACGGTATTGCATGTCAGAGTCCCGTATTATTTGCCCGCCTGCCTCCTGAAAGTATCAGTACCAAAGGACGACAGGTCACGTTCATTCATTGTTAGAAAGCAGACTTTCGGTCTATACGTTCTCAGTAATCCGGCACTCTCGCAAATCTGTCACACCTTTGTCCACAAAATTGCCGGATTAGTGACAGTGCACTGTATTTATATTCATATATTCACAATTCTACTAATTGCATATACGTTACTCTATATTCAAATAGTAAATTGACAATGTTAAATAATTAATTGTTGATTGTCATAAAAAACTAACAATTATGCGCGGCTCAATCTATCTTTGTTGATCAAACTAATCCAAATATTAGTTGTTTGTGACTTCTGTGTAAGCTATTGGGTTCTAAAAGTAGGTTTTTCTATCACAAACAATTAAGAAATTCCAGTCTTTTTTACCCTGTACCGCATTTTTCTTTATGTTAAAACATATTCATAAACATAAAAAATACGATTAATTCATATTAAACCCACTATTAAAATAACAGTTAAAGAAGCTGTATAAATTAATTTGCAAACATTTTTTTTAAAAATTTTTACCAAAAATTCTATCTATTTTTTACTTTTACTCTTCAAAATTATAATTTAAAATAGCGCTCTTTAATGTTCTAAAACGTGAAATATGAACTTACATTACAAAGCAAGTTTCAAGCTTGTAATTTCACTAAAATGAATAATCAGCTAAGAGTATTCTCCGAAATTATAAAGGCATTCATAATTTACTAAATGAACTAATAAAACTGTATGCTTGTGAATGAAAAGGAAAGAAAAGTAGCATTAGTTATAACGTTTTATTAGATTAGTAGATGCTAATTTCATTCAATCATTTCTTTTATTCACTCAAATAATACTAGGCAAATCATCATTGATTGTTAAAATTAAATTGCTTTAAAAGTATTATTAAAACAGTGAAATAATTATATTAATATATAGAAGAATGATTATTCCTATTAATTAATTTTAATTGATAACTTATTTTAGATATTTCATATCACAAATTTAACTTTTAAATTTTATTATTGTTTGTAATTATTCTGATTAGTTTAATTTATATTTAATTATTACGTTTTATTATAAATTAATTTTTTTAACTTTGTGTACATTCAGTTAATTCCCGATTTAAATAATTTAAACTTTTTAAAAATAGAATTAGATTTAAAAAAATTTTAATTGTGAAATTTTGTTTAAAATTTAAAAATATTCTGAACAAAATGTTTTTATTTTATTTTTAATGGATTCATTTATATCGATGGACCTCATAATCGGCTTTGCCAACCGATAAATCAACATCAGTCAATTTATAGACAGGAACGTTCTGTATGGGGACGCGCACCCATGAAAAATGGATCTCCTCTCATCATAACGCTGATTAAAGATACATTTCGGACCTCCTCCTCCCTCGGAATAACGAATTTTCCTTCTTTTTTAGGCATTAAACTCGAATTTTCTCGATACTTGGAAATCGAAAGATTGAAAAATTATTCGGGGAGAAGGGGGCAGTCTAGCGTAATTTAGGGGGGTGACATTGGGTCAGAAGGGTGTTGAAGAGATTCGAGACTCTGTGAGGAACTCGAATGTTGAAAATAAATTGAACAGTCAGCAGTTTAACGTGGCACAGAGGGAGAAGAGAATGGATGCAAATAGAGGAGTGGAATGCAACTAAACTGCTTCTTAGTGGATACGGTGGAGGGGGGAGGGGTAGATTTTTACTGGATTTTTACAGCCAACCGCTGAGTGACTGTAAAACAGCTTAAGTGGCCGAGGCCACAAAATAAAAGACGAATTCTTCTTTGTGTTTAACTTAGTTAATGGAAAACGAAACAGTCGTTAAAGCAGCAGTCGTCGGATGGTTAGCGGTTACAGGCATTAACTCTTTGGCCTGGCATCAATGTGTAAAGTAGGTTTTATAGGATTTTCTATCAGTAGTTATGGTGGGTGGACGCTTTACCAATCTCTTCTTCACTGAACAACCTTCTTATGACAGCCACTTAAGTGGTTTTGCGCTACTCTTAAATTCGCTTTAGCAGCTTGTTGGCATTCTTTTTGGCAAATTAACTCCCTTCCTCCTCTTTCGTCTTTAAAAAACAAT
>NW_019384359.1:42024-85674 GCF_000671375.1 Centruroides sculpturatus | reverse complement strand
TTGTAATTATTTTAATTATTTTTATTTCCAAACTGATTTTAACCAGTTCTATAGTAAGGTAACATTCCAATAGACAATATGCAAAGCTTTTTTTTCAGTTTACAGCAGTATTTATTACACAAAATTTAAGTAAAGCTTAACATGCCGATCTTGCCCCGGTCTCCCCTATAATTCACGAATTATCAGTTATAAATTCTAATAGCTACACTTTCTCATTATTTAATTAAAAAAGAATAACAAATTTATAGAAATTTTAATATCATAAAATAATTAATTTACATTGCATTCCACGTTTTATGTTTTTATCAAAATTTTTCCATTATATATTACCGAATTTTGTATTATTAGGTGTGTATTTTAAAACTCTTTTTTAATTAAAAATGTATATATTATAAAATTAATGATTAAGTGTTTAGTGTAATCAATGAAAATTAAAAATGGAGCATTATTAATGATATAGTTATTTATAAAAGTTGTTAAATACATGAATCGATTTATTATTATAAAGTTGCATGTAAAAAAATATTCAAAAAATTAATGTTGTGCAGAGAGAAATGAGTTCCGAAAGAACTTCAATCATATATTGTAGAATAGTAATTAAAATTTTGACATTTATGACTTTATAATTCGATTATTTATTATTACTTTTTTCAAAATGTTTAATAATGTCATTTATTGTTTAAAATAATTTAGAACAATGATAAGTTAAGACATTATTTTTTTTAGAAAATTAATTTATAAACAACAAAAAAAAAAGAAAGAAAATATGAATAACAGTGGAGAAGTTGAAAATATTTTATATTAAAAATAGGATCAGAGAAACAATTCCATTGCTTTTGACCTAAAGCTATTCCATTATGTAAATAATGTATTCGTTTTTTATTGTTTTCTAGAAAATATCTTTAGGAATTTTGAGATTCAAATACTTTATATCTTTAAATTATACTGTATAATATATAGACTATGCTTAAAGTAAAAATAAAATATTTTTTAAAGTTTATGTTCAGAATTATGTACTTAAATATAAAAATATATTTTATTAAACATGCCAGCATATGAAGAATAAATAATTTTCTGTACTAAAAATAAATCAAAATAAAATAGCGAAAATAACTTTTTTTTTTTTAAAATTTAAATTATAAAATTATGAATTCTTTTTATACTTTAGCAATTTGCTTATCAATAATATTAAATTATTATTAAAGGTAAAGACTATTCAAAGATCTTGGCTAATAAAAGGAAGGGAGTGATGAGATGATATTAAATATAGTAATATTTAATGCAAAATATAGAATTCAAATAAACACGCTTTTAAAGTTATTTAAATCGAACTTAAATGTGAATCTAATATTTATCTACAGGTAAATGGAATATTATGACAATATTTATTATTAATAAGATAATTCGTAAAAGCTATTTAACTATGCAGTCTATAATTATTATCGTAGTTTGCACTTCTGTTTGAATTTTAATAATACATTTTAACAATTACAAGAAGCCATTTAAGAATTATTAAATATGAATAGAAAATATAATTAAATAACAATAAATTAGTGAATGAGAGAAATATCGCAAATAACATTTATAACATTTTAGCTACGTTTTGGCACTAATAACATTTATAATTCAACTATAAATGATGTCTATGTAATCAATATTACACAATATCTTCCATAAAATGTAACTCATTTCAATTTTTTTTTCTTTAGTCTGCCTTTCGATTTCATTTAGAGAACAGCTGTAAATATTAGCTCATTCAAATGGGTTGTAAAAGTTACAGGTGTGTTCTTCATCAGTGAAGATTATCGTATTGAATTAGCATTTCTGGACGAAGCCACTGGATGAAAATCGATTTTAATTATTTCGTAAATGGCTTCTCGTGGACCAACAATACACGGAATTTGTTCTTTCGCTATTGAATCACCAAAATGAAACTAGCCACATGATAGCTTATGTCATTAAGGGTGGAGTAAAAAGGTGGTCTAACTGAACTACACTATTATCTCTTCTGTTGTAATGATGGAACAGAGGAGGGACTCCCACCTGCTAAATTCCAAATGTCTTCACTCTGTCTTATTCTCTATTACAGGAATAATTTGAAAACGATGTTTCTTCTTTCCAAAAATTTTTGTTTTAAATGTTTATTTTCGATTTACGTACCGAAATGAAGGGTGGAAGCTTTGAAATAAATGAAGCCAAAACTAAAATATTGCACAGACTTTAGCTCGCTTATAACTTCAGTTTAATTAATCGGTTAGGTCTCATTCTTATCCTAAAATTTTATTATTATTACAGGTAATTCTAAATAATAAATTGTGTAAATAATTACTGTATTGTATGTTCAGCTAATTTTGAATAGTTATATTCTAAATATAATCTTAAAGATAATTTATAAAATTAAGTAAAACGTCTGCATTTTTCATAGTCTAATTTATACATTTTTAAAAATTCATATAAATTATATTTTTAATATAAAACCTGAATGTTTCATATTTAAATAACCTTTCTTTTTATATAATGAAACAAGTGAAAATTATGTTGAAATTGTCAAGATATGTTAATTTAAAATAAAAATAGCAATAAGAATACAGATATCATATTGAAATATTTTAATAACGATTTGAAAAGTTAGTTTTCAAAATCCATTAATATTTTCTTCAATATCGGATGTATGTTTGATAAATATATAACTTTCTGAATAAGTTTTATGTACGTAAAATATAAAATAACTTTCAATGATAACTGAAAATACGGAATTGAAAAAAAGTATCTAAATTTCTCGGTCCATATTTGCGATTAAAGATATCAAACATAAAAGATCTCAAATATTTTGTCCTCATATCATCTTTAAAAGTTATGATGTTTGTATACGATACATTCTGTCTACATAAAATATATGGAATACATTTTTCTTGAGCACAAATTATCTTTCGAATTTATGCTATTTCAACTTACAGACGTTCAAATCCTTAATATAAATTTCGTAATTTATTGAAAAACATATAACTATCAAATTAGAATATACATTTACACAATGTGAACTTTTTTTTATTCACTTATAGTTAAAATATTAGTAAAACATACAATACATTTTCACAATATTTCTATTAGAAGCAATTCTAAAAGTTATATCATGTTAGCATAATACACTACTTAAAATTATTATGCATTATATAAAAATGATTTTTTATACAATAGAAATTTATATAAATTGCTTAATAATTCCATACGAGTAAAATCGATTTTTCTATTTAATAATAAAATAATTAAATAGGGATAAAAAATTTCATCAAAAACTTATATATTATATCATATATTGATTTATTCAAATAGCAACTTCAAAATTGAAAATTTAACAATTTTCTATTAGGTAAAATATGCAAACATATTATATTTTTAAATTTTTCTTCTGATTGCNGGCATCTCTTATTACTCTTTAGTTTTAATTAAAATTTTGAAATAAATATTCATTCAAATATCTATGATTTTAAATAATACTAGAGTATATAATTAACATACGCATTTATAGGTATATTTAATATACCTCTCTGAATTCAGATGAGAATTGCTTATTTCAATATTTATACCAATATTGTTTGCAGAAGATTCTCGTTAATCCGGCCATCTGTATTCTAGCCTCTCAATTATCCGGAATATTCATGTGATCATTTATGGGTTTCCATTTTCCATGAAAACGTTAGTCGTGTCAAACATTCTGTTTTCCTGTTTATTCTGGTTTCATTTCTGTGTTGCATTTCAACCTGGTGTATTTACCACCTGTCCCTAAAACAAAAAAATGGTACTCTAAAGGAAACATGTTATAGCATTCATTGTTTTTAACTCTATACATTTACAGTAATTCGGCACTACAGCTAATACGGCATCCTTCTGTGCAAGGAATTGCAGGATTAATGACAGACTTTTGTACTTAATTTTGTATTTTTCTAACTCTATTAATTATACCACTAAAGCATTCTATACGAAACAGCTTGTCTTAAAAATAATTAAAAATTATATTTATACATAGAAGTGCATTTAATAAGTACAATATTAAATATTTCCAATAAATTAAAATATTAAATTTAAAAAATAAAAAAGATACATAGTCGTTAATAGAAATTTCCAATGAAATCATCTGAATAAATAAACTGCTCATTCTGTTTTTTAACTTTCTTCAAACAAATTGTATATCTAAATTACATAGTTATTCGTTTCTCTATTCCCAGTTTCAATGGCAAGTATTATGATAACTTTTTCTAGTATAAAATCTACATCGACTTTTTAAATTCTCTATTCTTTTCGATAAGAGTACCAACTAGAAGCACACGCGATAAGAGCATTATTTTTTAAACAATATATTTTTTTTCAATCTCAATATATCCCAACGGATACTTCTTTTATATAATTAAAGAAATAGTTTTTTAATTATATATTTTTTTTATAAATATTGACTAACGTTGTTCATATTAGAGAGGTTGCGGCCGACGTTTTCATCGCGAAAACGTGAATGTCGGACGTTAAACGCCGTCATCCTGTAAGCCTAGAAGTTTGACAATGGCGTTTGGAACGTAGAGCATAATTCCAATGACGTTCCGCACGCCATTGTCAAACTTTCTAGGCTTACAGGATGGCGGTGCTGAACGTCCGACGTTCCGATTTTCTCGACGAAAACATCGGCTGCAACCTCTCTATCAATAAATTAAATGATTGATGTAATTAAATTAACGTATACATCTGTTATTAGAGTTTAAAATAAGTAAATACTGTTATAGATTTGCCGAAGATGCTAATAATTTATATTATTAAATTATATAGTTAATATAATAATTTTTTAAATGAAAAAGTAAGCTTTAACACAATAGTTATATATTATCAACATTGTTTCTATCAAATTTACGGTACAGTACATTATCGTATTAACTTGTGCAATATGCAAACTATTTCGTTAAGGCGAGCAAATATTTATAAAAGCATTCTAAATTTTTATTTTTTGTCAAAAAATAATGAATAGCTGAAAGGCATAAATATAGGTCTATGTATGAGAAAAAATTCGTATTTTGCTTCCAAGAATTATTCATTTAAAGAATTAATTTATCTAATTGAAAGAATTATGTCAGTGTTTATGAACAATCTATGTAATTTTTCAAAATTTATGAAAATTTCATATACTTCATTTTTAGTAAATAAATGTTAAATTTGTTCAATAATTTTCTCGTAATTTTTACTTACTTTACGTAATAATAATAATCTTTATAAATAATATGCTAATAGTAATTGATCGCTAGTTAAATATTACTATAATATGTGCATGAAGTTTACATAAAATGTATATTTACACTCTATATATAAACTATATGTAGTAGACTATATCTCGACTACACTAAATGTATGTAAATATATACGTTTAGCGTGTAGATTCTATAATCTATTTGCTATATTAAATAGTTAAAGTGTATTACCTTTTAAAATAACAATAAAAAAACAACATATTTATATATGTAAGTATATTTGGAAAGAAAAAATATTTTCGAGTCTGTGTTACGTTGAAATAAAATCGTAGTGGTTTAAGTTAATCTTTTATATTCCACATTAAATGCAACAAATCGAATTTGATAAATAAATGAAGAAATAATCGTATTATAAGACATTTGTTTTATAGATCTAACACATTTTTATTGATTTTGTTTTCAAATTATGCGCATTTTAAAAAACATTTAGTGGTTCAAACGGGCGAAAACAATGTTTACTCCAGAAGTATGCATTTTACAAGAATCTTAATGAGAAAATATTTTTTTTAAATTTTACTCGCTTAAACTAATTTCGTTTTTCGTATTTTATACTTCACAAATTTTGTCAAGTTAAGTAAAATATACGTAGAAGTTATGAAAAATACGTATATATAGATATATATAACAATAGACTATTATTAATATATTTTGATAACTACTTTTTAAAACATTTTATTTTTAATTCTGTGTAGTATCCAATAATAATTTTTGTAAATTTATTATCAAAAATAGTAGCCCCTGTACTATTTTCTTCAAATGAAGTATTGTGCTATTCTCACAATAGTTCATTTTGTAATAGAAGAAAACCATTATCCAAATAGAATGTAAGTTTTTCGAAAAGTAATTTTTTTCCTAAAACAATCTAATATTTTTGTAAATGTTATCTTTTCCTGGATGAATTAGGATCTACTATCAAACGAATTCGATTTACCGAATTGATTGTTCATTCTAATACAAGATGAAATCTATCGGGTTCTATATCGTTAGTGTTCAATGTTTAGAGACAATCCTGTCTATTTGATTGGCTTGCCGTTGGAAATAACGTTTTCTAGGAAAGTGGACGAAAGACCACGATAAACGTTTGATTTGTTGCATTTGGGCATCTCTTATTACTCTTTAGTTTTAATTAAAATTTTGAAATAAATATTCATTCAAATATCTATGATTTTAAATAATACTAGAGTATATAATTAACATACGCATTTATAGGTATATTTAATATACCTCTCTGAATTCAGATGAGAATTGCTTATTTCAATATTTATACCAATATTGTTTGCAGAAGATTCTCGTTAATCCGGCCATCTGTATTCTAGCCTCTCAATTATCCGGAATATTCATGTGATCATTTATGGGTTTCCATTTTCCATGAAAACGTTAGTCGTGTCAAACATTCTGTTTTCCTGTTTATTCTGGTTTCATTTCTGTGTTGCATTTCAACCTGGTGTATTTACCACCTGTCCCTAAAACAAAAAAATGGTACTCTAAAGGAAACATGTTATAGCATTCATTGTTTTTAACTCTATACATTTACAGTAATTCGGCACTACAGCTAATACGGCATCCTTCTGTGCAAGGAATTGCAGGATTAATGACAGACTTTTGTACTTAATTTTGTATTTTTCTAACTCTATTAATTATACCACTAAAGCATTCTATACGAAACAGCTTGTCTTAAAAATAATTAAAAATTATATTTATACATAGAAGTGCATTTAATAAGTACAATATTAAATATTTCCAATAAATTAAAATATTAAATTTAAAAAATAAAAAAGATACATAGTCGTTAATAGAAATTTCCAATGAAATCATCTGAATAAATAAACTGCTCATTCTGTTTTTTAACTTTCTTCAAACAAATTGTATATCTAAATTACATAGTTATTCGTTTCTCTATTCCCAGTTTCAATGGCAAGTATTATGATAACTTTTTCTAGTATAAAATCTACATCGACTTTTTAAATTCTCTATTCTTTTCGATAAGAGTACCAACTAGAAGCACACGCGATAAGAGCATTATTTTTTAAACAATATATTTTTTTTCAATCTCAATATATCCCAACGGATACTTCTTTTATATAATTAAAGAAATAGTTTTTCAAAAATAAATTTCTTTATTTTTTTAGTTAATACATTTGAAATTTTCTATAAATAAAAATTGAATTATTTTTTATTCTTTTATAATCATTATTTTATTTTAAACTTGATTTATTTATTATCAAATTTTTAAGTCTCTCGATTAAATTAAATTATAACTTTTTTTTCTTAGAAAATCTTATATAATTTGATATTCTTATTGTGTAGCTATATTTTTTATATACAAAATTAAATTAAATTTTATTAAAATAATTTTAATAGTTTATTTTAGTCTTGTTAGTATATATTTTATTAGTTTTTGTTTTTATTTTAACAAAATTTTGAGTAATTTGTTTAGCTATAAATACTAATTTACTGCTGGATAATCAATAGAAATTACACGTTTACTTTATTAATAAAATAATCTAAGAGCCTAATTCTACATCATTATAGTTAATTCAATAAAAATTTTAAAATTTAAGATATTGTTACACAATATGAATCCATCAATCTTACAAGGGAAGTCATTACTGAGAACGATAATAAGACTATCTTATGCAGTCATTTTGCTCTGTATGAGATTTCTTATACTTTTTATTCTAAGTTTTTACAAAATGACATAAGTAAATACGAGATAAGCAATATTATTGATCTATGAATATAAAAAAAAATTTTTTTTTGTGTACAGTTCCTCATTAGTTTGGTATAAGTTTAGCGTATTAAAATGCTATTCTGAGAATAAAGTGTTAGAGAAGAAGTCCCGTCACTTTTTTTTTTTTTGCTGAAATTGATCTTATTGCTAGTTAAAAGTAAGGTTTATAATGAAATCAGCTTTTGTGAAAACTCTGATGCCAGTAATTTCACGGCTCATATATAAAACATTTCTCTGGGACTTCGAAGATTGTTTGGTTCGTTGAAACTCCAAATCAATGCCACGTGCAAATTTATCATCCTTTTTTCCCCATTCTCGAAAGTAAATAAAATAATTGAAATATACCAACTTATAAAATAATTTTATAAATTTCAGAATTTAAGTTAATAAAAGAGAATAAAAATTAACTTAAATTATTTTATTAGTTTTTGTTTTTATTTTAACAAAATTTTGAGTAATTTGTTTAGCTATAAATACTAATTTACTGCTGGATAATCAATAGAAATTACACGTTTACTTTATTAATAAAATAATCTAAGAGCCTAATTCTACATCATTATAGTTAATTCAATAAAAATTTTAAAATTTAAGATATTGTTACACAATATGAATCCATCAATCTTACAAGGGAAGTCATTACTGAAAACGATAATAAGACTATCTTATGCAGTCATTTTGCTCTGTATGAGATTTCTTATACTTTTCATTCTAAGTTTTTTACAAAATGACATAAGTAAATACGAGATAAGCAATATTATTGATCTATGAATATAAAAAAAAATTTTTTTTTGTGTACAGTTCCTCATTAGTTTGGTATAAGTTTAGCGTATTAAAATGCTATTCTGAGAATAAAGTGTTAGAGAAGAAGTCCCGTCACTTTTTTTTTTTTTGCTGAAATTGATCTTATTGCTAGTTAAAAGTAAGGTTTATAATGAAATCAGCTTTTGTGAAAACTCTGATGCCAGTAATTTCACGGCTCATATATAAAACATTTCTCTGGGACTTCGAAGATTGTTTGGTTCGTTGAAACTCCAAATCAATGCCACGTGCAAATTTATCATCCTTTTTTCCCCATTCTCGAAAGTAAATAAAATAATTGAAATATACCAACTTATAAAATAATTTTATAAATTTCAGAATTTAAGTTAATAAAAGAGAATAAAAATTAACTTAAATTATTTTATTAGTTTTTAAAAATTAAATAATATTTGATAGATTAGCAATTAAATATAACGGGACACAATTAAATGTTATCTGAAAATATATACAGTAACTAATTTCACTAGTGAATTATTCTAACTGTAATGGGAAGAAATAAACATTAAGAGAAAATAAGCATTGAAGTAATATCATTAGTAAAAAGTTTATGGTGATTATACGAGAAAGGTTAAACTGTAATTGAAAACTACTAAGATTAATTGATAAAAGTTAACTATGAATGATTATTTATAGAAAAATATTTTTAAAAATGCAATTAATATAATATTTAGTTAATAAATAAATTTGTATTAAAATTTTGTAAAAAATTTACAATTATGGAAGAAAATATTTTATATATTACATATAAATAGTATGTAAAATATTGAACATTGAATAATATAAGCTAGAATGACCTAGAATAAGAATAAATTTACAATAATTTACATAATATTATAAAATATTTCCAAAAGTACTTAAAAGTGAGTAAACATGAATATTAATAATAAAATATGTAATAAAATGCTTGTCTAGAAATAAATTTTATATATACTGTATGTAATTATATATAATTGTGTATAATATCAATATATTTATATATTTAATATATATATTTGTATAGAGTCTGTACATAAAAATAATTGTCTAAGATTAATTTATGAGTTAAAATGCTTATTAAAATGCTTTTAGAGATTGATGATGATTTAATATACATTCTTAGACTTTGAAAACCATTATCTCTAATACATTTAAAAAATTTTTATTTGATTTATTTCATTATAAAAAAGTTTGTAAAATTAATACAAATATAATTCTTACCTGTTTTATTTATGATTAAGATTCTAAATGACATTTGCACCCTAATATTTTATAAAATTTATTGCAAATTAGAAGTATAATAACATTAAATTTCCATTTGTTTTATTGCATAATGTATTATTACAGAGTAATTTATGTTCGAAGGTTTCATTTAATATTTGAAGTCGATAAGGTAACTTTAAATATCAAATTAATTGAAGTAGCTCTATAAACAATTTAAAAGTAAACGTTAAATACCTGATTTACTTTGATTAGTTTAAAAAACTTTGATAATGAATGGTTAATTATAAATTAAATAAAGTTAAAGTTTAATAGAATTGAATCATCGATTTCCTCACTTGTCAAGATTGCAAAAGGCTAAAACATTTATTTTTAACTAATACACTCTTCCAATTTAAGAAGCATTTACTAATATTGCACTAATTTAAAAATTTAAACTCATTTCATGAGACAAACAAGTTTTTTCTAATGCTTTAAAATGTTACTATAAAATACATATAAGATTGTATAAATTCGATCGTTTTTCTTTCATTTAAGCAAGAAAATTTCTACGTCTAAAAATATATTGCATAATCAAAAAAACATTCTTACATCCAAAATACAGATAGATGCTCATAAAATATTAAATCGAAGACATGGTGTAAAATTCTGATATAAACTCCCGTTTTCCTGAAATAATCCCAGAAAGTTTTATTACATTATTTCCGTTTCTCATCTATGAACTATATGCAAGAAAATGATTACCAAAAAAGTCTTAAATAACGCTGAATTGCTCTGTTATTAGTATAATGTTAAAAAATAAATCGACAAAATCTAGTAATTGTATCGTTGATTTCGAGGGGGAAAGATTTTTAAAAGCTATTATAAGTTAACGTGTCATGCCACAATTTCTGATATTTCGATGTAATTTATGTTTTCAGATAATGGCTAGTCATTTCTAAAGACAGTTATAACAGTTACGTTTTCTGTATTAATATTCTACGGAAATTCAACGTTCGAACAGTAAATGTTTCTTTACATTTGAATTTTGGCTACAGTTACAAATCTTAATTAAAGAAGAGATTTATTTTTACCTGTAACAATAAAAAGTAGTTGGCATTGAATGCTTTTCTCGCTATTGTTCTTCGCGATTTTAATTTACATAAATGACAAACTTGTAACGAAAAAAGGAGATTTAAAAAAGAGTGCAAGAGATTTTATAAAGTTGTTAAATTTTCTTTCAAATGCGTCATTGGGGTACAATGATCTAAAATTTAAACCTAAATCCATTCAATATCGTCCGGAAGGATATCTAAAGTTATCTTAATGTAAAATCGTTTCGAAATGTATTTTTCCTTTACTTAAAATTGACTAGAACACTTTCGAAAGTTTCTGAATTGCTTTTGTGAAAATGTGTGAAAAGATAGTGGCATAATTGATCCACTATATACTTTATCTCTAATCATAACACAGATATCACTTTTATCGAAAATGAAAACATCAATAGAAATTATCATTAACTGTTAAAGTCTAGAGTAAATTCCCTTTGTTAATTTTGTTATAATATATAATAAAAACTTCATATCAAGAACTTGTTATTCGAAAAAACTCCTGATAATTTCAATTATTAAATATCTGTTATTGTAGTAATGGCTAATCTTTACTTTTAGACACATATACCAGATAAATTTTATAATGCAGAGTGCAGTCTCTTAAGAGGGAACAGTTTATTATCTGTAAAAAACAGGCGAAATACAGGAAAATATTAAATGTAGGCTAAATCTATACTGTACATAAAAAATAATTTATTTATTATTATTATTATATAAACATTATAAATTATTAGCACAAATTTTTTAAGTACGAAGCATGTAGCCCATTTTGTTCATTATTAAATGTAATATGAAAAGAAAGCAATGTAATGTTTTTCTCTATAATTTTAACATTACTTTAAATTGACGTTTTTATAAAATAAATTGTATAAAAAATAAATAACGTTTTATTATAAATAAATATAAACTTATATATAGGCCTATTCCTTTGCCGTAACTAATATTATAGTAGCAATTCGATTAGATAAAATCAACAAATTTCCTTAATATCATTCTATTTGAATGAAAATATTTTGAATAAAGATTTCATATTTAAAGACCTTACAAATATTCCAAGATGATATTAAATCTTTCATCCTGATCTTAATGATATTAAATAAAAATTTCCCCAATGTACGTAACAGATAATCTTATAATAAAATAGTTTTATAAGAACAAGAAACCTATCCTAAAAAGTCCACATTATTTCAGAGTAATAAAATAAAAAGTACTGATAAAATTTTATATTGCAATAAATTCCAAAAAATTTATGATTTTTTAAAAAGGAACGTGTGTGAATGTTTTAAATACAGACACATGTTTTTAATATAATAAATTATATATCTATATTATAATTTCCATTCATAAATATGATATTAATGATCTGTGAGTGTATTTACCTTATTAGTTATAAATGGAGAATTGTAGATTCTTGAATCTGAAGTGAAATATTCATTATCTTAATGAAATATCGATTTAAAAATACTAAACGAAAATATTTATTATAAAAACATTACAATGTTATTATCAATGATCACTTCTTAATCAATGGACTTCCTGAAAAACAGACCAATTTTGGTTAGTTTGTGGTATATTTTGAACGATCCAATCAGCACAAGTACGTACCTGTATATGTTTTAACCTTGAATAAAATCGGTCAAGCCATTTATAGGATGTCATAAATAAAAGTGCATAAAAGAAATTAAATGAAAGAAAAAAAATACATTTCCGATATTCAAAATTTTGGCAGCAATTTAGATAAAATGATAAAATTGTTTAAATATTTTTAAAATGATTTAATATGATAGATTTAAAAGAGTCAAGAGCCTAAAACTAATCTAACTCAACCCAAAAATATATTATTAAGTAAATTATGTCGTCTCTATTTATCATCATCACTATTATGACTATTAACAACTCTGACTAAGTGAAGCATATGTAATTAATTAATTAATATGGTTCAAAACAAATATAACTTGTAAAGTGAATAATTTGGATGCGCTTCCAATGAACATCTCATTTTTAAATTCATTTATAAAAATTGTTACAGAGAAACTGTAAATAAATCAATAAAAATAATAAAACATTATTTTTGTAATGTAATTTTTTTGGGTTATACATTATTAAAAAAAATTAAAGTATCATAATTTATACAAAATAATTGAAAGCAAACTTCATGTCATGTTTATGTTTTATAATTAAAATATTTTCTAAAAATTTAATTCTTTTATATGTATTGTAACGAAATAAAACGTATAAAAATGATCAATAAATATAAAAATAATAGGTCAAATTTTTCAAAATATTGTTTGAAAAGAATTGAAGTGAAAAAATCTTCACAAGAAAGCACTTTATACATTTTAATTATCAATTTTTATAAATGATACAGAGATTTTTTCACAAATTTGATACAAATTTAATTAATTTGAACTTCTGTATATGTTCAGTTAATTAAAGCAAAGTAACAGTAAATGGAGATTAAATTTATTTTAATTTTAAACAAAGAGATACTTTAATTATTGCTAAATATTTATTTGAATATATCTAGAATAATTATATTATTAATTCATTAAAGTTTGTAGCTTAAATTTAATGAAGTAATTTACATTTAAATAGTATTTTAAAATTAAAAACTTATAATTTCAAGAATTATTTTTCAAACTGTGGATCTTAGAATAAAATGAACTGAAAGATAAAATATATTTCCAAGCAGAGATATATGAATACAAATGAAAGTTTCAGATATCAGAGTGGAATGTTAAATTCACTTTCAATTGACTAAAGTAGTCTATACGACTTCATTCATTAATGTATCTTTTATTGATGTAATACTTCTTTAATGGAATTAAGTTTTACAGATTTAAATAATCTGAAGTAACTAGGGATATAAATTCAAGAAATTACGGTTCACTGACTACTACAACATAACAAGAGACTTAATGATTTATCAATGTATTGTATTTTAATCCAAATCGATTTAGTGGTTCCTTTGAATTCTACGGCATATCTGCAATTTTACAAGTACGATTCCCTTCATTGATCCTTCATCACTTAATTTTGAACTCTATGCTACTTTCAAAGATACATGGATAATTCAGTCGGACTATAATTCGTAAATAACGGAATCATGTTCTCCACAATATGGAAATAAGGGCACAATCTTCTACTATACTATGAAATAGAATATGCAATGCGGTTCATTGACAATGCTACGATAACAGATTCCTGATGCATTATGTTTTTTTTTTTTTTTTTTTTTACGTGAAATGGATAATATCAGAATAGAAGTTAAATAAAGGTATAATTTGATGATTTAAAAAATACTGCTGTTATTTTGATTCAGAGTATTAAAAGTAGTCAATTTATATTTTTGAATTAAAAAATGTACAAAACAATTAATGACGCTGGGTTTTTAATGATTCAAACTTCAATTTCCTAGTGTAATGACTTACAAATAATTAGGAATGATCAAAATGTGAATCTGTTTCATCCTCAGAAATCTGTTGAGCTAGTTCTGAGATTGACAATTAATTGGAAATAAAGCATTTTTAAGACAATTTTAATAGCTTTTTATAATGATTAAGGAATAAAATACAAGACAGTTTATAAGGAATATTAAATTAAAATACAATATCAAATTTAGAAAACTAATAGAATAAATTATTGAAATTTCCGTATATAAATGAATATTGATCTAAAAACTAGCAACTGTTTTAAGTTTTTATTTATAGCTTAATTTTTCTTATTTATTTATCAGTGGATTATACATTTAATGTTATATATTCCTGTTCTGTATAAATTAAGTAGAAAATATAGAACATAAGTAGCAAAAACAGTCTGATAATATAACATTAAAACAAATATTATTTTTCAATTAATAGAGATTGTCGATATAGTATCGAAAATTCTTTTTTTAAAAAGCTGGCAAGGGTTTTTTCTCCACTTCCCGATCCTCGAACAGGAGGATAAAAATTACCAGGAACGAAGCCGATAAGTTACACTACGACATACAATTTAAATAATAAGAAAAACTTAACAGATGTATTTATACGTTTTGAATTTTCTCAATTGAAAGTATATTTAGAGTTAGAAATCACTAAGACACGTTTGCACAAAGTTAGAATTGTGTCGCGCCTTCTGTTATGAAATTTTATTAAAACAAATTTTACGTTATTTATAATTCTAAGACGAAAAAGACTTAATTTTGAGGATAGGGACGAGTTTCTAAAAAAAAACTTGTAAATACCGATAACGAATTAAATTTTTATTAAGTCCTACCCCATTCGAGACATGATATATGACTCCCCTCTATCTTTCCACCCCATTGACCTTTAATTACCAAAATTTAATAGCACCACGCCCATATATAGAAGTAATCTGTTAAATTTCAAAATCTTTGGTTCAGCCAGTCCTGAAATATAATACAAAATAAACGCGACACACACCTACACATACCTGCACCTACACCTGCACAAACATAATAGAATTCTGTAAGGGTATTTTTATATTTTTGGACTTCTTGAGTCTCAAAACATAAGGAAAGAAAAAAAAGAACAAAACCGAGAGGGGTTAAAATTTGACCGATCACCATACTTTCCCTAGGTTACATTCTATAACTGCAGCAAAAGTTATATATCATTTTAAAAAATGTAAAAATAATATAAAATTTTCAGAGAGAGAGAGAGAGAGATTGATTATAATTAAATATGAAATTTATAAATTATGTTTTTTATAAATTTATATATGTTAAAGTAGGTATATATATATGCACTTTACATCCCATTACTTAAATTTTAAAATAAATACGAACTTTCTTTTATAACTTATTAATTGCAATGTGGAATACACTGAAAGTAGATAGGCCTATATCTTGAGTGTACAGAGAAATAATTTCTCGCTCTTATTCTCTATAAAAGTATATAATCAGTCTGATTGTCGATGTAACATTGTTTCGCATAAGCTGATTAGGATACATAGGAAAACACTTGGCTTAACAATTTTTTTCAGCTGCATAATTTTACTTCGGCTTTTCCATAAATGCTTAATATTTGATGTTTATAACTTCAGTACATACTTATCAGCAAAAAATTATGAAAATATTTTAATTTAGTAACCAGAAATCTTTGAAGACTACCACTCAAATTTATTTCATCAACATGGTCGAATTGTTTCAAATTACAACTCCGATATAAAAGCTTTCAATTAAAACTTGATGAATACTTTTGAATTGCAATTAAACATAAATTTAATTTTATAAAACCTCTAGAATATGGAGAAGTTTCAGATACTTCACATTTTCGAATTCGTTTTCTTAAATTGGAATACTGAAGGACCAAAAAAAAAAAAAAACAAGAAAAAATATCATATGAAATTTTTACTTAACGACTAAACTCTATGTTACATATAAAATTTACTATGAATTATAGAGTTTACCTTTTGTATTTTATGACTAACCATTGAACATTCAGTAATCTGTAGCAAATTTCAATTAATTAGTTAAGTTTTAACTT
Organism: Centruroides sculpturatus; assembly: GCF_000671375.1. Lineage (NCBI taxonomy): Eukaryota > Metazoa > Arthropoda > Arachnida > Scorpiones > Buthidae > Centruroides > Centruroides sculpturatus. The sequence continues at coordinate 69,059 of NW_019384359.1, read as the reverse complement.
ATTAAAACTAGAATAATTTTTATTTTTACGTAGAGATTTTTACAGAAAAATCATTTATTTATATGTTTTTTCATTGTTTTTAACATTTTGTGTAACAATATTTATTTTTGATTCACTGAAAAACTTGTTAAAATTCTTTTAAATAATATAGAGCGAATTATTTAATATTTTAATTCTTGAAAAGAGAACCATACACATGAAAAAATTGATTTATTAAATTTATGCCTGNAAATGTATATTTTAAATTAATTTAAAATGTATTTAAATGTTTTTTCTACGTATTTCACTACTTTTTTTAGCAATTTGTTTTAAAAAAAAATTGGATAAGTGAATGCATCCAATGTTTGATTTCAATAAAAGACTAATCCTTAGTATTAATAAATATGTATAAACAAACCAATTTCTCTCGAGATTTTCTTTTATTTTATTCTATTTTTAATAATATTACATTTATAATAAAATTCAGGAGACGCCCGAAGGAGAAAGAGAAACAAAAGATTCTAAACTGCTCATATATGGTCATTTGTGTCTATCTGTCTATCTGCACATCATCTAAATTTTTTAAATTACTTCTAAAATGTTAATTAAAATTAATAATTATAACGAAAAAGTATAACTGTTATGTCAATATTCGCAACAGACCTATATTTATGAGATGAACTCCATTAATTAACATATGTAGTCATTATCTAATTATTATATCAAAAACTCATAATGATAATCTTTTCATACGAGAATTTTTCATCATTATAATTAAATATTTTAAATGTACAGTTTGAACTTCACAATGATTAAATTTCAGTTGAAATATACGTTAAAGAATATTATTTAAGACATATCATCATCAATGGCAATAATTGAAAATTCATTTGAATACGACTGACACTTAATGTTTTGAATTTATAATAATTGATATAGATCCATTAATAAACAAATTAAATTTATTAGTTAATTATTGTTATTAGAATAATTTTCTCAAACTAAACAAAACTTTTCTAGTTAAAGATTGAAAATTGAAAAATTTTACTGTTAAATACTATTTTTAATTATGAAATTGCTATTTAATAACAATATTTACAATATATAACATAATAATAAGTTTAGAACCGCAATATAACTATTTAATTTTTTCTTTAATTTTTCGAATGTGCTTTAAATTAATTCAATATTTAAGAATTATGTATTTATGAGAAGAGACTTAACTTTTATTTATGATAATATTATAAATAATTCTGAATAGTGACGGAATAAAAGTAGTATGAGATGGCTGAAAGGCCGAGTGGATAAAAGCATTAACACCCAGTCATGGGTTCGAACCTGACCAATAGGCTAGCCATGTGGAATTTTCCGGATTTTCTTCATGTCTAAACCTAAGTAGTGCCAGTTTCTCACGGAATCTTCTTTCAGATGGCAGATCTTCCATGTTTTGCGTTGCCTTATCCCATTAAATCAAGGAAACCTTTTTAATTCCCACAAGGTCTCTGTACCATGTGGAAACTGAGAATTCAAACATTAAAAATAAATAAATAAAAAAGCAGTTATATTCTAATTCTTAAATTTAATTAAACTAACGTACAGGAATAACTCTCATTATAATTTATGAAATTCTGCTTGTTTTCACTTGCAAAGATCAACAATTTATCATTGTCCTTCGGGGCAATAACAATGTAGACTTTAATTTATTACCTTTCAATATTAAAATGTAAACATGTAAAACTGTTAGATTATATTATAAATTTTTAAAAATAGCAGGCATAATAAGGTCTTTTATAGAGATTATATGAAATGTATAGTTGAATATCTAATTATAAAAGCAATTTATCTGAACACAGTAAAATTGAATATTCATTTACGAAAGTTTAAAACTTCACAATAATTTTCTCAACTAGGAGAAATAAANTTATTTCTTTAATTTATGAAATAAACGTGTAGAAAATTTTAATTATAAGTTATATTTTCTTACAATCCTTAAGAAAATAATACAATATACAAAAGCTTAATATAAAATTCTCTTTATGGAGTTAATTGAGTGAAAAATGATTTTATTATAGATACATTTAAATTTGCACATTAAAAAGATGTATCATAATGAAGCAGTAACTTTATGTTGTGAATATTAATGATGTGCTAATATTATATATATGTTAGATATCGTGTATATTGTGTGTAATTACGTATTACACTGGTAATGAAGTGTGTATGAAAAATAGTAGAAAATTATCCGAATTACATACAGGAAATTAGATTTGATAAACCTGTAGAATATTTCTCGATGATAACATAATTTTCAAGAATTTATGTCCTTCATCTTCAAGATTAAATTTCAAGCTGTACAAAAATGTCTCAGAGACGTTTATAATCAATAAAACTTTTCCCAAAGCATAATCATTCTATTAGTTGTGATTTTACTGATTATGGTCAAGGGACTTCGATATCATTTAACTTAATTGTTTTAGATTTTCGATAAATTATAATTTTTAAAGTTGACGTAAAAACGTTTATAGGAGTCAAAAAATAATTTCAATAAATGTAAATTTATATATTTATTTTTAAATAATTTTACTTGAAAAATGTAATTTTTAATAAAGGACGACAATGGTGTTATTAATACATCACAGTATTAGCTAATTAACTGTTGTATAGATATTAAAAATTAATTAGAAATAAGAATAAATGTTGTATTAATTTTTTTTTGACGTAAGAAACACGAAAAGTAAAATAGCTTTCATTAAAAACAATTAAAAGAATAATTAGAGTTTTTTGTACTTTAATTATTGTTTTCATTTTAATTGCATATTGATTACCTTGTCCTATGTTGCACATTATTTGCATAAAACTTTAAACAAATAAAAAGAAATAAATAATAAGTAATAGTTCTCATTTAGTAAAAAAAACTTGAGAAAATTTTCTAAAATACTATTATTACGTATAAATAACAAAAGCGTATTAATAGAAGAAATACAAAAATAAATAACATTATAATTTAAGAAATTGTTAAATATGTTTAAAACATTTCTTAAAAGTGCAATTGAACAATTTTAATGAATAAATAATAATAAAATTTTGATATAATTTAGAAAGAAAAAAAAATTAAAATATGAATGTTTTAAAGGTAAACGAAGGTAATATATTATTTATCTTGCATATTCTCATAAGAAAAATTATAGGTTTTCTAATTTTGCGATATAATTACATTTTTAATTAGTCAGTTTATGCTTTACGTTCTATCCTGAGAGAGTTCAATTACATTTCACATTTAATTAAATAGAAATATATTTTATCTTTAAGTTTAAACTTTCCTTCATCATTTGGATGTATTTAATTGCAATGAAATATATTCAATCATTCCAGAATTTCTTAGTCGAATTCAGTTAGAACTGAAAAAAACCTAATTTTAAAAATTACCTATTATTTTTTGTTTGTTTATGTTTTATGTTTAACAACTGATCAGTCCATAATTAAAAAGTTATTACTTTATAAATGATATAAAATAAATAAAATACTTTAATAAAATTAAATATTTTAAGTTTAAATAATTTAGTTATAAAATTACGTAAATTTTCATATATTAATGTAAAAACAAATTTTATACACAACTTGTAATCTATTCTGTAATAATTTTCTGTATAATAAAATCATTTCTTTGAAGAAATTGGACAATTGATTTTTTAATTTGTTAAAAATCCAGAAAATCCGGAAATCACTCATGAAAGGAGTCAGCAAATATAGTTTAATAATAGGGTAGGCGTTAAGCTAAAAAAAAGGGAACCACCTTTATCAATTTTACGAAGTACTTCAAGTTTTTTCAACGTCACAATAGCTTTTTTTTTCTTTCAGCTGACATTACTGTACCTCACAATTCACAATAAAATGCGTTCTAAGTCAAAGCACATCACATTGAGTTGTAGTAAAGTGCAGGAATGCAATATAGTAGCTTTTTTTAAACTAAAAAACATTAAGTTTTAGGCATGTACCTTGTATTTACTGCACTATATCACTAATGTGCTTCTTTAACTGATCTAGATAAATCGAATAACTTTTAGATCACGATCCGATAAACGACTTTTTACTATAATATTTCGTATTCTTGCTGTATATTTTTTATGATGTATTCTTACTTTAAAATTAATATCGTGTCGTGATATTTTATTATTTAATGTAAATTTAATGTGATTTCTATAATAAAAATATGATAAATTTTTAATAAATTTATGAAATTAATATAAGAAACTCGAATATAAGTAAGAATGTAATGCTTTATTGACACATTAAAACAAATGTGTATTTGAAACAGTGTCTGGAATGATAACAGACACAATAAAACCATGATCAAAATTGATGCGATATCTACCAAATATCATTTCTAAAGCAGAAATATTGTGTTATTTAGATTCTTAATCTTTTGATACTAAACAAATTTTGATTATAAATATTTTATATACAAACAGTTTAGTGATACAATTGATGCAACATCATTTTAAGATTTAATATAACATAAAACTCATGCATAAGCTTTACATTATATAAAATCTAATAAACTATTATATATTAAAATCAGTTAAGATCAATTGTAATGTTTTTTCTATTCAAAATTAAAAAAATGTTATAAAATAAAATATTAGTGAATGCATTATTACGTAAAAGTGATCGTTGACGAAATTCGTAGGATAAAAAAAATTTCCTGTACATATACTCATTAAAATATTCCTCGACTCATTCGCAAATTCATGTTGGGAATTTGTCTTAATCTCCTTTGCTTGCTTTATACTGTACAATTTCAGAAAATGTCAGATAATGTGATCTGTCTTCTGTTAATAAATAATCAATTACTGTATAGTAACAATGTTAAAACACTCGCATCAGTATCCTCGATCGATATCAAAGATGATCTTTCACCAATCGTCAGCGTTGGATGGAGATTTATCAATCTTGTTGACTTATATTCCACAATTCACAGATTATGACACGTGGTAAGGCTGCAGGTGTTAATATTTTCCATCATGGTTTGTTTCTTTACCACCACATTTTATCCTCCATCGAGGAATGCTATAATTTTCTTATGTCAAGATTGTTATAAATAAATCAGACGTGTTTCATACATCATACATCAGTTTGAATGTTTTTCGGGTGATGCATAGAGCGCGGTAATGTCCACTCTCCACGCATAGGCGTTCCACTTGGAGGCACTTTCTTGACTTGCTGAGATTGTGTATAATCACTCATTGGAGCCACTTGTATAACATTTCTTTGTGGCAACATTGGAGCCGTAGGAGAAGGCACTTCTATCGACATAAATCGTTGATTGACCTAATGGAAGAATATAATGGTTCTATTCTCAAAGATTTCGCATAAAAACAACTTACATTTTAGACTACATTTTATACTATACAGTACATGTAATATACTGAGAACCTATATTATTATTTATGAATACTATAAATTCATAAACCTGTTTGTTCGTGCTAAATTCCGGTCCTGCCAAATTTATTTCTGCCTCTCGAAGATATGTTGCTTCCCATAAAACATCTCCCATTACTTCTTTCTCGATGTCTGATGATCGATATTTCCTGTCATTAAAATAATTTTATAGTTCTTATGATTTTTATTAGGTAATAGAATTGAAACTGTTATAGATCCATGTTTAGAAATATCGAATAAAAAATGGATTATAAATAAAAAAACTTGGAAGCTAGAGTCTTAATAATATTTTTAACATAATACAATTCAAAAATGAATAAGTTATTTATACATTTTTTTAAATAAAAGTTTTAATTTTTACAAAAGATTTTTTAAGTACTCACTATTTAGTTGATAAAAGTCTTGTTTTTTCTTACTCTGTAGACTTTGACTTTTCTTCAGTAATTAAACCGTAACTGCTAATGTAAGAACTTTTTCATTAGAATTAGAAAAGACTTTAAAGAAGTTGAGTCAAAAAATCTGACTAATCGAACAGGTAACACATTCTGAAGGTGAATCATTCAACATGGCGTATTATTTGCACAATTAACTTCACCTGCTCAGCTAAAGCGAACAATTAAGAGAATACTCTTTTCTTCTCCCAACAGGATAGTAAATATTTCATTACAACCTCTTCTAATTTTTTTTCGTATTCCCCTTTCTCTACTCTATTCTTGTTATCTTAGAAACGAAGTAGGACATCTTTACTTGACTCAATGATAAGCACGTTCTAGTTCCCACTCATTTTAATATAAATGATAGAAGTTAATGACAGTAGAAGTTAAGGTTTACAAAAAAGTTTTTCACTAATCGGTTCTTAGTATCTCCCATCATCATTTTATGTCTCTAAATTTCAATTGTTATGTTAATCATTAACACCTATTTTAATAAATTAATTTTTGTGTGCAACATATACTCTGAAGCCCCAAAAATTCTTTCGATAATAGTTAATGCACATTATCTTGGATATCGTTAATGTTTTCCAAAAAAGTTCTTGATTTAATTTAATTTTCGTTTTAATTATTTTAATAAATTAATTTTGGCTATAAACTGATTAACTTCCATGAATTTGAATATACATGCAATGGAATTTCGGCATTACATTGTCGAAGANATTCACGAACATAAATTATTAATTAAATTTTAAAATAATTTTAAAATTATGTAATTATTTTAGAAGAAGAATAAGTTAACCACATTGTAGAGCGATTCAGAATTTTATTTAAAAAAATTCAGCATCTATAATAGTTTATGGTTTAATATCATCACATGCGTCAATTAATAAACTTGTTAATTTTTAATATTTTCTCTCTTTTTCTTTATTCAAAAGTGAAACGTGATTACAAATCGTTCAAGCAACCTCTAACAATGAACCCTTAAGGAATGTCGCGGAAAAAAGTAAGATTAATAGATATGAAAAGTTGTATAATTGAAATAAGGAAGTAAAGAAGTAAATATTTGACATCATTGATGAAGCAAATTATGCGTTTTTTTCCTGCCCTCGAGTCGCATATTAGATGGAAGTTGTTAGGGTAAGGAGGAGATAATAGCTTTGGTGACGAGAAGCGCTAAAAAAGTTGAAAGGGAAAGTAGTATTTGCTTAAGGGTGTGATAAAGGATGACTAAACATTGCCAAAGTCATTTCGATAATATGTGGCCTCCGGCTTCCAATCAAGGCGATAATAATAAGTATAAGATATGTAACACCGATTATAATCTTAATTTATTACTTTCATTTATCGATAATAGCTTTAACGATACCACTTGTCAATACCCTTCTTTAACTTATGGCAACTATCAGTTATAATAGCAAAAACCTATTAATTTTTCTACTTTTTTTTATCCGAAAATTTAGTCATTTTATTATAATTAATGTATTTTTCTTTATTCACAAACTTCAAAAATGCAATAATAGTCTAAGTGACTATCACTTCGTCACATATAAATGTAAGTACTCGTATTTAAAAGAAAGTTTTTATTGAATAAACACTAAAAAAATCAATAAAGATGGTAAATAAAGCGTAGTAAATAAGAAATTGGAAATAGTTTTCTATTTCTTAGTATTCGTGTTGTCATACGGGATTATTTATTATCGTATGTGTAAGCTAATGCGATTCTGATAAATATTTTATGTAAAGAGGGATTTCTGAGTTTTACATTATGCAATCTGCAATAACTCATCCTATATCATAAATCACAAAAATATCTTCTCATTATTTGATATTTATCTTTATATTTGAAAATAAAATGAAATTTTATAAAATATTATACCTGTAATTATTTTATTTTAGATTTTTCCATATAAAATTGAAAAAAATATAATATAATTTATGTTAAAAGTTTTAGAATATATAAAATATATCAAAATTTAATTTAATTTTTCAAAATTTAAATATTTATGCAATGTAATATGTTGCTATATATTAGCTATATGGTTATAGAAATTTTGTAAATAAATAAATTTCATATTTTAACTTTCTATTTTTTTATATCAATCATTTTTTCCCAGTATCGAGAATTCTAAATCAATATTAGTATTCAACTCCTCACTAAAAGTAAAAATTTTATTTTTTCCAACATTATTTGCATTTTATAACTTTGATATGTGATACGAATTCATATGATACGTTATTAAAATGCAAATGAGTAAAATCTGTTAATTTAAAAAATAAATTTATAATATTCATTAAAACAAATACCTTATAATATATATTTTACAAGAATCCATTTAATATTTTTATATAAATTAAATGTTTATAATGTATATAACTCATACGTAATTTACATAATTAATCTCAATATGTCAGAGATAATTAATGTGTTGGATATATAAAGTTGGGTAATATTTTAAAAAATAACCTTTTAGATAATTTAATATTAAAAATTAAATACACTAATTTTTTTTTAATTTCATTGTGCTTAAGTTAGTTTATAAATTGATTGTTTTGAAAATTGTATTTTTCTGTAATATATTTTTTTTCAAATAATGTTAATGTAAGTTACAGAATAAGAAAAATAAACAAATGTTGATGGTCTCTAAAATAACGGAGTTAGAGATATAGATTTACAATAAATCAATTGTTTCGTGTAAAATTTTGTCAATCCTGCCTAAACGATAAGCAAAAACATATTTAAGTAAAGTTTTTGAATTTTATCTACCTTCAATATGCTTTTTGTTGTGTTTTATGTAAAATTTTTCATTGTNAATTGCAATGTGGAATACACTGAAAGTAGATAGGCCTATATCTTGAGTGTACAGAGAAATAATTTCTCGCTCTTATTCTCTATAAAAGTATATAATCAGTCTGATTGTCGATGTAACATTGTTTCGCATAAGCTGATTAGGATACATAGGAAAACACTTGGCTTAACAATTTTTTTCAGCTGCATAATTTTACTTCGGCTTTTCCATAAATGCTTAATATTTGATGTTTATAACTTCAGTACATACTTATCAGCAAAAAATTATGAAAATATTTTAATTTAGTAACCAGAAATCTTTGAAGACTACCACTCAAATTTATTTCATCAACATGGTCGAATTGTTTCAAATTACAACTCCGATATAAAAGCTTTCAATTAAAACTTGATGAATACTTTTGAATTGCAATTAAACATAAATTTAATTTTATAAAACCTCTAGAATATGGAGAAGTTTCAGATACTTCACATTTTCGAATTCGTTTTCTTAAATTGGAATACTGAAGGACCCAAAAAAAAAAAACAAGAAAAAATATCATATGAAATTTTTACTTAACGACTAAACTCTATGTTACATATAAAATTTACTATGAATTATAGAGTTTACCTTTTGTATTTTATGACTAACCATTGAACATTCAGTAATCTGTAGCAAATTTCAATTAATTAGTTAAGTTTTAACTTATTAAAACTAGAATAATTTTTATTTTTACGTAGAGATTTTTACAGAAAAATCATTTATTTATATGTTTTTTCATTGTTTTTAACATTTTGTGTAACAATATTTATTTTTGATTCACTGAAAAACTTGTTAAAATTCTTTTAAATAATATAGAGCGAATTATTTAATATTTTAATTCTTGAAAAGAGAACCATACACATGAAAAAATTGATTTATTAAATTTATGCCTGTCGTTGTTATAGTCTTAATAAAATTTAACAAATTCTAAAAAAAATTAAATAAAAATTTAAATTGTGTTTTATTTTTGTTTTAACATTTTTTTGATATCTAAGAAATACAACTTTTACAAAAATTTTAAAATTTAAATATTTGAAAATACATTTTAAACATTTAATTGTCTGAAGTTATAAATAGAAAACGGTGTTTTTATTTTGAAAATTATCTAAAGACTTCTATACATAATTATTCATTATAATTGCAAAATATTTTAAATTTAATTAAACAAAATTTGATTAATTAAACATTGCTATAAATTGTAATTTATATTAGTACTAAAATTTATTTATAATTTTTTAGCAAATAAATGAAGAAGTTTGAAATATTAAAAAATTACTTTCTTATTTATTTCTTTAATTTATGAAATAAACGTGTAGAAAATTTTAATTATAAGTTATATTTTCTTACAATCCTTAAGAAAATAATACAATATACAAAAGCTTAATATAAAATTCTCTTTATGGAGTTAATTGAGTGAAAAATGATTTTATTATAGATACATTTAAATTTGCACATTAAAAAGATGTATCATAATGAAGCAGTAACTTTATGTTGTGAATATTAATGATGTGCTAATATTATATATATGTTAGATATCGTGTATATTGTGTGTAATTACGTATTACACTGGTAATGAAGTGTGTATGAAAAATAGTAGAAAATTATCCGAATTACATACAGGAAATTAGATTTGATAAACCTGTAGAATATTTCTCGATGATAACATAATTTTCAAGAATTTATGTCCTTCATCTTCAAGATTAAATTTCAAGCTGTACAAAAATGTCTCAGAGACGTTTATAATCAATAAAACTTTTCCCAAAGCATAATCATTCTATTAGTTGTGATTTTACTGATTATGGTCAAGGGACTTCGATATCATTTAACTTAATTGTTTTAGATTTTCGATAAATTATAATTTTTAAAGTTGACGTAAAAACGTTTATAGGAGTCAAAAAATAATTTCAATAAATGTAAATTTATATATTTATTTTTAAATAATTTTACTTGAAAAATGTAATTTTTAATAAAGGACGACAATGGTGTTATTAATACATCACAGTATTAGCTAATTAACTGTTGTATAGATATTAAAAATTAATTAGAAATAAGAATAAATGTTGTATTAATTTTTTTTTGACGTAAGAAACACGAAAAGTAAAATAGCTTTCATTAAAAACAATTAAAAGAATAATTAGAGTTTTTTGTACTTTAATTATTGTTTTCATTTTAATTGCATATTGATTACCTTGTCCTATGTTGCACATTATTTGCATAAAACTTTAAACAAATAAAAAGAAATAAATAATAAGTAATAGTTCTCATTTAGTAAAAAAAACTTGAGAAAATTTTCTAAAATACTATTATTACGTATAAATAACAAAAGCGTATTAATAGAAGAAATACAAAAATAAATAACATTATAATTTAAGAAATTGTTAAATATGTTTAAAACATTTCTTAAAAGTGCAATTGAACAATTTTAATGAATAAATAATAATAAAATTTTGATATAATTTAGAAAGAAAAAAAAATTAAAATATGAATGTTTTAAAGGTAAACGAAGGTAATATATTATTTATCTTGCATATTCTCATAAGAAAAATTATAGGTTTTCTAATTTTGCGATATAATTACATTTTTAATTAGTCAGTTTATGCTTTACGTTCTATCCTGAGAGAGTTCAATTACATTTCACATTTAATTAAATAGAAATATATTTTATCTTTAAGTTTAAACTTTCCTTCATCATTTGGATGTATTTAATTGCAATGAAATATATTCAATCATTCCAGAATTTCTTAGTCGAATTCAGTTAGAACTGAAAAAAACCTAATTTTAAAAATTACCTATTATTTTTTGTTTGTTTATGTTTTATGTTTAACAACTGATCAGTCCATAATTAAAAAGTTATTACTTTATAAATGATATAAAATAAATAAAATACTTTAATAAAATTAAATATTTTAAGTTTAAATAATTTAGTTATAAAATTACGTAAATTTTCATATATTAATGTAAAAACAAATTTTATACACAACTTGTAATCTATTCTGTAATAATTTTCTGTATAATAAAATCATTTCTTTGAAGAAATTGGACAATTGATTTTTTAATTTGTTAAAAATCCAGAAAATCCGGAAATCACTCATGAAAGGAGTCAGCAAATATAGTTTAATAATAGGGTAGGCGTTAAGCTAAAAAAAAGGGAACCACCTTTATCAATTTTACGAAGTACTTCAAGTTTTTTCAACGTCACAATAGCTTTTTTTTTCTTTCAGCTGACATTACTGTACCTCACAATTCACAATAAAATGCGTTCTAAGTCAAAGCACATCACATTGAGTTGTAGTAAAGTGCAGGAATGCAATATAGTAGCTTTTTTTAAACTAAAAAACATTAAGTTTTAGGCATGTACCTTGTATTTACTGCACTATATCACTAATGTGCTTCTTTAACTGATCTAGATAAATCGAATAACTTTTAGATCACGATCCGATAAACGACTTTTTACTATAATATTTCGTATTCTTGCTGTATATTTTTTATGATGTATTCTTACTTTAAAATTAATATCGTGTCGTGATATTTTATTATTTAATGTAAATTTAATGTGATATCTATAATAAAAATATGATAAATTTTTAATAAATTTATGAAATTAATATAAGAAACTCGAATATAAGTAAGAATGTAATGCTTTATTGACACATTAAAACAAATGTGTATTTGAAACAGTGTCTGGAATGATAACAGACACAATAAAACCATGATCAAAATTGATGCGATATCTACCAAATATCATTTCTAAAGCAGAAATATTGTGTTATTTAGATTCTTAATCTTTTGATACTAAACAAATTTTGATTATAAATATTTTATATACAAACAGTTTAGTGATACAATTGATGCAACATCATTTTAAGATTTAATATAACATAAAACTCATGCATAAGCTTTACATTATATAAAATCTAATAAACTATTATATATTAAAATCAGTTAAGATCAATTGTAATGTTTTTTCTATTCAAAATTAAAAAAATGTTATAAAATAAAATATTAGTGAATGCATTATTACGTAAAAGTGATCGTTGACGAAATTCGTAGGATAAAAAAAATTTCCTGTACATATACTCATTAAAATATTCCTCGACTCATTCGCAAATTCATGTTGGGAATTTGTCTTAATCTCCTTTGCTTGCTTTATACTGTACAATTTCAGAAAATGTCAGATAATGTGATCTGTCTTCTGTTAATAAATAATCAATTACTGTATAGTAACAATGTTAAAACACTCGCATCAGTATCCTCGATCGATATCAAAGATGATCTTTCACCAATCGTCAGCGTTGGATGGAGATTTATCAATCTTGTTGACTTATATTCCACAATTCACAGATTATGACACGTGGTAAGGCTGCAGGTGTTAATATTTTCCATCATGGTTTGTTTCTTTACCACCACATTTTATCCTCCATCGAGGAATGCTATAATTTTCTTATGTCAAGATTGTTATAAATAAATCAGACGTGTTTCATACATCATACATCAGTTTGAATGTTTTTCGGGTGATGCATAGAGCGCGGTAATGTCCACTCTCCACGCATAGGCGTTCCACTTGGAGGCACTTTCTTGACTTGCTGAGATTGTGTATAATCACTCATTGGAGCCACTTGTATAACATTTCTTTGTGGCAACATTGGAGCCGTAGGAGAAGGCACTTCTATCGACATAAATCGTTGATTGACCTAATGGAAGAATATAATGGTTCTATTCTCAAAGATTTCGCATAAAAACAACTTACATTTTAGACTACATTTTATACTATACAGTACATGTAATATACTGAGAACCTATATTATTATTTATGAATACTATAAATTCATAAACCTGTTTGTTCGTGCTAAATTCCGGTCCTGCCAAATTTATTTCTGCCTCTCGAAGATATGTTGCTTCCCATAAAACATCTCCCATTACTTCTTTCTCGATGTCTGATGATCGCTCAGTAACAGCAATTCCTATTCGAATTTAAACAACATAAAATTTAATACTAATTCCTTTACATTTTAATGAAATTTAAATGTAATAAGTTAAATTACAATTAAAACAAAATCATATGCAATAAATATTTATACAATTTAAAATTTAAACTTTAGATTTTATTATTAAAATATTAGAAAATTAAATATTTTGATATATACTTTAAATAAATATAAATAAATATTATCCTTAGACATAATTTTAATGATTACACATTAAATAGTATAATTACCTAAATTTTAAGATAACACATATTAAAATAAAGTGATTTAATATTAATATATTTTAATTGATATTTTTAGCTTCTAGTGGAAAAATTGGGAGTATCGATCAAGATGAAACTCAGGTTGAGTTGTATACGAAATCAAAATTTACCGGGTATTATATCCGGGCATTTATCTTCTCTTTCTCTAATGGATGCCTGTGGCTCTCTCTTATCATCCGTATCTTGTCTCAGTGGAGTCCGACATCTATAAACATGAAATTAGTTCCGTTGATTAATTTGACAATGATACACATTCTTTGTTTGTCTTTGAACAACTGATTTATTTTGATCAGAAAATTAATTGAAAGTATTTTAAGTGCACGACATGAAAAATATTAACTAAATTTAGACGATGCAAAAGAAAATTTTTGTAAATAAAATGTATATTTAATAGATTAAATTTAGTAAAACTATTTTTATTATAACTTAAATACAGACTTCATTTTATTTGTTTAAATATATATTTTAGATAATGTAATTCTTATTTATTTATTAAATGTTTTAAATTCATCATTTTATTTTTAAAATAAATATTGCAATTAATAAGTACATTTATATTACGAAGATGTAATTTATGTAATTATTATTATTGTCATTATTATTAATACAAGTAATATTCATTTGCATGCTAGCTTATTACACATATCAATAATGATATGTTAAACATATAATTAAGTGTAATATTCAGTATGATTATTTAAAAAGCATAGTAATGATAATAATATAAACTCCGCTGGTTTATAATAAAATAATTTTGACAAATTTCACATTTATTTTCAAATATTAATAAATGTTATAAAATTTAAAATAATGTTTATAAATTCATTTTAAAAACTGCTGGAAGAATTATGAAAGAAGAAATCACATTTGCACTTACTTGTCACTTCCATAATCCCCGTGGTCTGCAGCATGTAAAATGAGATAAATTTGCAAATTTCGAATGCAAAAGACGATAAAATAATCGGAATAAAGTATAAGAATTTCTTTCAATAATTTATTTTAACCTTATCAATTCGTCAAATAAGTTAAAATTGAATTGTTTGTATGTTTTCTCTTTTATGAATTTATTAATAAATTGTATTTGTAGTGTCTGAAATCAGATATATAGTTGTTAAAAATTACTAAAATGTAATATAATTGTATTAATAAATAGAATTATCTAAATTTGATATTGAAGATATATTTTAATAAATGTAAAATATGAAAAACATTCATTTATTTATAAAAATAGTGTATACATAGAACAAGATTACTAAAAATGTATTGTATATTAAACAGTTTGTAAGTTGTTGTAAATATGATTTTTAAATAAAATATATTTCTTTATTTTTATTCTCTTAGATTATTGTGTTAAATATATAATGATACTTTCTGTTATCAGTTATAAAGGAATATCTATAATCACAAGTGAAGATATTCATGTTACGTATTAATATATTATATAAAAAGTATAACGCGCTATATTTTTGGTTGTGGCGAGACATATCATAAAAAAGTAATTGGAATTTTGGTATCTTCCAGCACGCGATTGACTCATTTTTTCGTCATTTAATATCCATAGTATAATTTTGACCTAGTTCATATTATATTCGTTATGAAAAATCTTTTATTATATAAATGTCTCTTANTAAACTCCGTGTAATGTTATAAAAAGAAAAATTAAGAAAAAAATTAAACATATCAGCATGATATAATTTTCTAAAATATTCTTTATTAGTTATTCTTATAAATAATTTGTCTAGTAAGTTATATCAGCTGTAAAGCAGCTAGTTTTTGGCAAACTCTACTCTTTAGTGAACATTTTCCTAACGTCGATGTGGTTGGATGATTTTTAGTTAAAATGACAAGCTTCCTCGAAACTGTTATTCCATCAATCTTGTCTTCTCTTCTTTTTAAAGTCTATAGCCATTTTGGGTGACTCATGAAAAATTCAAATCTAATTTTTTCCCTGCATATTTGTCGAAAAAATGTAATATGGCGTTTTAAAACGAATTTCAATTTTCATTTACTGTCGATATCTTGAGGCGCATTAGAAAATATTTTAGCAAAGAAGTATTAGAAATGAGACTATGATATGTATTATAAGAATTCGGTTTTATGTATGAAAATCGATTGCCGTGGAAATTTTAAATATTAATTTATTGAAACAATATCTTTGTAATGTGATACTATATTTTCAAAGTGGAATATAAAAGTTAAGTTTTACTTTATAAAACTGAAAAAATAACATTAAATTCCTAGTATTACAACTTGGGTTTTCTTTTGATGTTAATATAATTTTATGAAGTTTCAAAATTTTAATAAATTTAGTCAATATTGTTACAAGTTTGGAAATAAATGAATTCACCATTAAAATGAAGATATTTGTTTTTTTTTCTTAATAAACAAAAGTATTCATTGATAATTTATTTCATTTGAGGTGAAGAATCGAGCTGCTAATTAGGATTACGACACACATTCTCATATAAGGAGCCATTATCGGAATTTCTAACATTCGACAATACTACAATGAAATATAGTTTTAAGCATGAGTCCTGGTCTCAAAATACAACTGGATGAAACTAATATGTAATAAATTCAAATTTAAAGTCACTTTTAAAAAAATTCGTATGATAAATAAATATTTTATAAAATAGCTATTGTGTATCTGAATTTAAAGTCTAAGAAAAAATGCTGTGCTAATATAATACAATTAAGTTTTATATTTTATTTTGAAAATATAGAATCATATTACCTTAAAAGATATTGCTTTAATAAATTGTTTTCATTTCAGTAATAAAAATGACTGCACTTAGTAGAATTTATAACCTTTCATTTATTTAATAATTATTACATCTGCAGGAATCATTAATTAGTATAATATTTAATATATAAATTTTTACGGATAATATGAAATTTATAAATTATGTTTTTTATAAATTTATATATGTTAAAGTAGGTATATATATATGCACTTTACATCCCATTACTTAAATTTTAAAATAAATACGAACTTTCTTTTATAACTTATTAATTGCAATGTGGAATACACTGAAAGTAGATAGGCCTATATCTTGAGTGTACAGAGAAATAATTTCTCGCTCTTATTCTCTATAAAAGTATATAATCAGTCTGATTGTCGATGTAACATTGTTTCGCATAAGCTGATTAGGATACATAGGAAAACACTTGGCTTAACAATTTTTTTCAGCTGCATAATTTTACTTCGGCTTTTCCATAAATGCTTAATATTTGATGTTTATAACTTCAGTACATACTTATCAGCAAAAAATTATGAAAATATTTTAATTTAGTAACCAGAAATCTTTGAAGACTACCACTCAAATTTATTTCATCAACATGGTCGAATTGTTTCAAATTACAACTCCGATATAAAAGCTTTCAATTAAAACTTGATGAATACTTTTGAATTGCAATTAAACATAAATTTAATTTTATAAAACCTCTAGAATATGGAGAAGTTTCAGATACTTCACATTTTCGAATTCGTTTTCTTAAATTGGAATACTGAAGGACCAAAAAAAAAAAAACAAGAAAAAATATCATATGAAATTTTTACTTAACGACTAAACTCTATGTTACATATAAAATTTACTATGAATTATAGAGTTTACCTTTTGTATTTTATGACTAACCATTGAACATTCAGTAATCTGTAGCAAATTTCAATTAATTAGTTAAGTTTTAACTTATTAAAACTAGAATAATTTTTATTTTTACGTAGAGATTTTTACAGAAAAATCATTTATTTATATGTTTTTTCATTGTTTTTAACATTTTGTGTAACAATATTTATTTTTGATTCACTGAAAAACTTGTTAAAATTCTTTTAAATAATATAGAGCGAATTATTTAATATTTTAATTCTTGAAAAGAGAACCATACACATGAAAAAATTGATTTATTAAATTTATGCCTGTCGTTGTTATAGTCTTAATAAAATTTAACAAATTCTAAAAAAAATTAAATAAAAATTTAAATTGTGTTTTATTTTTGTTTTAACATTTTTTTGATATCTAAGAAATACAACTTTTACAAAAATTTTAAAATTTAAATATTTGAAAATACATTTTAAACATTTAATTGTCTGAAGTTATAAATAGAAAACGGTGTTTTTATTTTGAAAATTATCTAAAGACTTCTATACATAATTAATTATTCATTATAATTGCAAAATATTTTAAATTTAATTAAACAAAATTTGATTAATTAAACATTGCTATAAATTGTAATTTATATTAGTACTAAAATTTATTTATAATTTTTTAGCAAATAAATGAAGAAGTTTGAAATATTAAAAAATTACTTTCTTATTTATTTCTTTAATTTATGAAATAAACGTGTAGAAAATTTTAATTATAAGTTATATTTTCTTACAATCCTTAAGAAAATAATACAATATACAAAAGCTTAATATAAAATTCTCTTTATGGAGTTAATTGAGTGAAAAATGATTTTATTATAGATACATTTAAATTTGCACATTAAAAAGATGTATCATAATGAAGCAGTAACTTTATGTTGTGAATATTAATGATGTGCTAATATTATATATATGTTAGATATCGTGTATATTGTGTGTAATTACGTATTACACTGGTAATGAAGTGTGTATGAAAAATAGTAGAAAATTATCCGAATTACATACAGGAAATTAGATTTGATAAACCTGTAGAATATTTCTCGATGATAACATAATTTTCAAGAATTTATGTCCTTCATCTTCAAGATTAAATTTCAAGCTGTACAAAAATGTCTCAGAGACGTTTATAATCAATAAAACTTTTCCCAAAGCATAATCATTCTATTAGTTGTGATTTTACTGATTATGGTCAAGGGACTTCGATATCATTTAACTTAATTGTTTTAGATTTTCGATAAATTATAATTTTTAAAGTTGACGTAAAAACGTTTATAGGAGTCAAAAAATAATTTCAATAAATGTAAATTTATATATTTATTTTTAAATAATTTTACTTGAAAAATGTAATTTTTAATAAAGGACGACAATGGTGTTATTAATACATCACAGTATTAGCTAATTAACTGTTGTATAGATATTAAAAATTAATTAGAAATAAGAATAAATGTTGTATTAATTTTTTTTTGACGTAAGAAACACGAAAAGTAAAATAGCTTTCATTAAAAACAATTAAAAGAATAATTAGAGTTTTTTGTACTTTAATTATTGTTTTCATTTTAATTGCATATTGATTACCTTGTCCTATGTTGCACATTATTTGCATAAAACTTTAAACAAATAAAAAGAAATAAATAATAAGTAATAGTTCTCATTTAGTAAAAAAAACTTGAGAAAATTTTCTAAAATACTATTATTACGTATAAATAACAAAAGCGTATTAATAGAAGAAATACAAAAATAAATAACATTATAATTTAAGAAATTGTTAAATATGTTTAAAACATTTCTTAAAAGTGCAATTGAACAATTTTAATGAATAAATAATAATAAAATTTTGATATAATTTAGAAAGAAAAAAAAATTAAAATATGAATGTTTTAAAGGTAAACGAAGGTAATATATTATTTATCTTGCATATTCTCATAAGAAAAATTATAGGTTTTCTAATTTTGCGATATAATTACATTTTTAATTAGTCAGTTTATGCTTTACGTTCTATCCTGAGAGAGTTCAATTACATTTCACATTTAATTAAATAGAAATATATTTTATCTTTAAGTTTAAACTTTCCTTCATCATTTGGATGTATTTAATTGCAATGAAATATATTCAATCATTCCAGAATTTCTTAGTCGAATTCAGTTAGAACTGAAAAAAACCTAATTTTAAAAATTACCTATTATTTTTTGTTTGTTTATGTTTTATGTTTAACAACTGATCAGTCCATAATTAAAAAGTTATTACTTTATAAATGATATAAAATAAATAAAATACTTTAATAAAATTAAATATTTTAAGTTTAAATAATTTAGTTATAAAATTACGTAAATTTTCATATATTAATGTAAAAACAAATTTTATACACAACTTGTAATCTATTCTGTAATAATTTTCTGTATAATAAAATCATTTCTTTGAAGAAATTGGACAATTGATTTTTTAATTTGTTAAAAATCCAGAAAATCCGGAAATCACTCATGAAAGGAGTCAGCAAATATAGTTTAATAATAGGGTAGGCGTTAAGCTAAAAAAAAGGGAACCACCTTTATCAATTTTACGAAGTACTTCAAGTTTTTTCAACGTCACAATAGCTTTTTTTTTCTTTCAGCTGACATTACTGTACCTCACAATTCACAATAAAATGCGTTCTAAGTCAAAGCACATCACATTGAGTTGTAGTAAAGTGCAGGAATGCAATATAGTAGCTTTTTTTAAACTAAAAAACATTAAGTTTTAGGCATGTACCTTGTATTTACTGCACTATATCACTAATGTGCTTCTTTAACTGATCTAGATAAATCGAATAACTTTTAGATCACGATCCGATAAACGACTTTTTACTATAATATTTCGTATTCTTGCTGTATATTTTTTATGATGTATTCTTACTTTAAAATTAATATCGTGTCGTGATATTTTATTATTTAATGTAAATTTAATGTGATATCTATAATAAAAATATGATAAATTTTTAATAAATTTATGAAATTAATATAAGAAACTCGAATATAAGTAAGAATGTAATGCTTTATTGACACATTAAAACAAATGTGTATTTGAAACAGTGTCTGGAATGATAACAGACACAATAAAACCATGATCAAAATTGATGCGATATCTACCAAATATCATTTCTAAAGCAGAAATATTGTGTTATTTAGATTCTTAATCTTTTGATACTAAACAAATTTTGATTATAAATATTTTATATACAAACAGTTTAGTGATACAATTGATGCAACATCATTTTAAGATTTAATATAACATAAAACTCATGCATAAGCTTTACATTATATAAAATCTAATAAACTATTATATATTAAAATCAGTTAAGATCAATTGTAATGTTTTTTCTATTCAAAATTAAAAAAATGTTATAAAATAAAATATTAGTGAATGCATTATTACGTAAAAGTGATCGTTGACGAAATTCGTAGGATAAAAAAAATTTCCTGTACATATACTCATTAAAATATTCCTCGACTCATTCGCAAATTCATGTTGGGAATTTGTCTTAATCTCCTTTGCTTGCTTTATACTGTACAATTTCAGAAAATGTCAGATAATGTGATCTGTCTTCTGTTAATAAATAATCAATTACTGTATAGTAACAATGTTAAAACACTCGCATCAGTATCCTCGATCGATATCAAAGATGATCTTTCACCAATCGTCAGCGTTGGATGGAGATTTATCAATCTTGTTGACTTATATTCCACAATTCACAGATTATGACACGTGGTAAGGCTGCAGGTGTTAATATTTTCCATCATGGTTTGTTTCTTTACCACCACATTTTATCCTCCATCGAGGAATGCTATAATTTTCTTATGTCAAGATTGTTATAAATAAATCAGACGTGTTTCATACATCATACATCAGTTTGAATGTTTTTCGGGTGATGCATAGAGCGCGGTAATGTCCACTCTCCACGCATAGGCGTTCCACTTGGAGGCACTTTCTTGACTTGCTGAGATTGTGTATAATCACTCATTGGAGCCACTTGTATAACATTTCTTTGTGGCAACATTGGAGCCGTAGGAGAAGGCACTTCTATCGACATAAATCGTTGATTGACCTAATGGAAGAATATAATGGTTCTATTCTCAAAGATTTCGCATAAAAACAACTTACATTTTAGACTACATTTTATACTATACAGTACATGTAATATACTGAGAACCTATATTATTATTTATGAATACTATAAATTCATAAACCTGTTTGTTCGTGCTAAATTCCGGTCCTGCCAAATTTATTTCTGCCTCTCGAAGATATGTTGCTTCCCATAAAACATCTCCCATTACTTCTTTCTCGATGTCTGATGATCGCTCAGTAACAGCAATTCCTATTCGAATTTAAACAACATAAAATTTAATACTAATTCCTTTACATTTTAATGAAATTTAAATGTAATAAGTTAAATTACAATTAAAACAAAATCATATGCAATAAATATTTATACAATTTAAAATTTAAACTTTAGATTTTATTATTAAAATATTAGAAAATTAAATATTTTGATATATACTTTAAATAAATATAAATAAATATTATCCTTAGACATAATTTTAATGATTACACATTAAATAGTATAATTACCTAAATTTTAAGATAACACATATTAAAATAAAGTGATTTAATATTAATATATTTTAATTGATATTTTTAGCTTCTAGTGGAAAAATTGGGAGTATCGATCAAGATGAAACTCAGGTTGAGTTGTATACGAAATCAAAATTTACCGGGTATTATATCCGGGCATTTATCTTCTCTTTCTCTAATGGATGCCTGTGGCTCTCTCTTATCATCCGTATCTTGTCTCAGTGGAGTCCGACATCTATAAACATGAAATTAGTTCCGTTGATTAATTTGACAATGATACACATTCTTTGTTTGTCTTTGAACAACTGATTTATTTTGATCAGAAAATTAATTGAAAGTATTTTAAGTGCACGACATGAAAAATATTAACTAAATTTAGACGATGCAAAAGAAAATTTTTGTAAATAAAATGTATATTTAATAGATTAAATTTAGTAAAACTATTTTTATTATAACTTAAATACAGACTTCATTTTATTTGTTTAAATATATATTTTAGATAATGTAATTCTTATTTATTTATTAAATGTTTTAAATTCATCATTTTATTTTTAAAATAAATATTGCAATTAATAAGTACATTTATATTACGAAGATGTAATTTATGTAATTATTATTATTGTCATTATTATTAATACAAGTAATATTCATTTGCATGCTAGCTTATTACACATATCAATAATGATATGTTAAACATATAATTAAGTGTAATATTCAGTATGATTATTTAAAAAGCATAGTAATGATAATAATATAAACTCCGCTGGTTTATAATAAAATAATTTTGACAAATTTCACATTTATTTTCAAATATTAATAAATGTTATAAAATTTAAAATAATGTTTATAAATTCATTTTAAAAACTGCTGGAAGAATTATGAAAGAAGAAATCACATTTGCACTTACTTGTCACTTCCATAATCCCCGTGGTCTGCAGCATGTAAAATGAGATAAATTTGCAAATTTCGAATGCAAAAGACGATAAAATAATCGGAATAAAGTATAAGAATTTCTTTCAATAATTTATTTTAACCTTATCAATTCGTCAAATAAGTTAAAATTGAATTGTTTGTATGTTTTCTCTTTTATGAATTTATTAATAAATTGTATTTGTAGTGTCTGAAATCAGATATATAGTTGTTAAAAATTACTAAAATGTAATATAATTGTATTAATAAATAGAATTATCTAAATTTGATATTGAAGATATATTTTAATAAATGTAAAATATGAAAAACATTCATTTATTTATAAAAATAGTGTATACATAGAACAAGATTACTAAAAATGTATTGTATATTAAACAGTTTGTAAGTTGTTGTAAATATGATTTTTAAATAAAATATATTTCTTTATTTTTATTCTCTTAGATTATTGTGTTAAATATATAATGATACTTTCTGTTATCAGTTATAAAGGAATATCTATAATCACAAGTGAAGATATTCATGTTACGTATTAATATATTATATAAAAAGTATAACGCGCTATATTTTTGGTTGTGGCGAGACATATCATAAAAAAGTAATTGGAATTTTGGTATCTTCCAGCACGCGATTGACTCATTTTTTCGTCATTTAATATCCATAGTATAATTTTGACCTAGTTCATATTATATTCGTTATGAAAAATCTTTTATTATATAAATGTCTCTTATGATTATTATATGAATATTTTTAATTCAGAATATTTATGACTATTTAAATAAGAAAATAACTTTTTCAATATTAATACAAAAATATCAGAGTTTCAAGATTTCATAGGTGAATAAAGTTAACAAATTATGACATAAAAATACAATAATCTTTCTATATAAATAACAGATATAAAATAATTGTAAAATATTTTTTATTTCTCAAAATGTTACTTAAATTATTAGATTTGGTCTAGGCTCTAGGCGCTTTTAATTTTGAAGATTTTGAAAATATATAAATATCAATAACATAACAACATATACAGAATTTTGATTATTATAATTATTTTTGATAAATTTTATGGTTTAATTGTATATTTACTAAACCTTATTATCTGTATTTACATATAGAGTGATAATTATAATTTGAATCATATCTTATCTATCATAATTATGATATTATATAATTACGATATAATGGTTGCTAGACTTGAAAAGTCAACATTTTGAAGTTCTCCTAATTATCCCTGTCACGAGGCCAGAAGTTATGATAAATTCTTATAAATTTAACTTAAAGTTTTAATTGCAAAGACTGATTAGAAATTAGTTTCAAAAAGTAAGAATGGAATAAATTAAGCATAGACTAATAAGCTGCATGTCATTAATTTAATGCGTTTATTCCTTTGTGGATTAACAGTTTTGTCTGGAAATTCCATGTATTACCTATTGACAGTCGAGACAAGAATAAACGTTTTCTTGAATTTAAATATAAAGCCTTTTTTAACGTAAATACCAACACTAGAAATTCATAATGACGTTAATCTTTATAATCATAATTTACATATTTAAAAAATGCAAATATTTAATTATATTAACTTTAAATACAAGTAGAAATAATAAAGCCTTGTCTTTGACAGAATGTAAATTTATATGGCAATTGTAATTAAAACTATTTTTATACACATTTAAATTAATAAGCACAGTAAAAAATAAGTCGATACGTTATTAATTATTAAAAGAATTATCAGATGGCTAAAGGAATATTTTTCAAAATTAATTGTATAAAATTTTAAAATATTTTAAAAAATATACTATCAGTGGCACAATCAGGAATGGTGAAGGGGCGAGTGCTTCCCCTAAAGATAATTTTAAACAAAAAGTGATAAAAACAAAAAAAAAACATGCTTAGTTACTGTTTATAATGCTTAAATGACATTACAGTAAAAATATTTTTATTATACATTTATAATAAAAAATTGGAAAAATATTTGCCCCATGTTTGAAGCTTCTGATTGCGCCACTGAGTGCTATATTAACTCACTTTTATGAATATTATTTCTTCTCCTCGCTTTCATCACTAAAATAATGAGTACTGCGACTAGTACAAGACATACTATAACTGCTATTACTCCAATGATTATAGGACTAATGTTTACTTGCCAAATATCATCTATAAAATTTTAAATTGTAATATTAAACATTTGAATTCTCATTAAATAAATAATATCAGAAAGAATATTAACATTTTCATTCAATAATTGTTATGAAAAATACCCTAATATCTTTTAAATAAAATATAAAAACCAGCAACGAATTGAGTAACTTTTCCGGCTGTTAAGAGATTTTATTTTAAAAATAACTTTTATGTTATTAATCATACTGTTAATAAATAAATTGTGTGTGGTGTCAACTGTTATGAGATTTTATGATTAAAAAACTTTTAATATTATTAATTATTATAAAATGGCAAAACGCTGAATTTTGAGGGTGGATATGAAATTTATAAAAAAAATTGTAAATGTCAGTAACGAGTAAAATCTTCATTAAGTCCGATCCCTCTCGCCCATGTGATATATGACGAGAGGGATCTATCTCTCCATCCTGTCAGTGGCACGTTATAACTTCATGATGACCAGGCAAATTTGAATTAGGGGACCTCATGTTCAATATAAATTTCACACATTTGTCTTTGGGGAAAATATTTTCTTATAAATTATTGGTCTGTCAGTGGAGACCCCAGACAATTTTCTATTTTTCCCAAAGAATAACGTGCCGCCGCACTCTGTTGATCTTTAACCATCAAAATTTAATAGCATCAATACCCCTCAGATACACTCTACCATACTAAATTTTGTTTCTTAATCGTTACCCCCATCTTGAGATATTAAACGAAATAGTCGCCAATGAACACATACATAACGGAATTTTTTTCCTTTAATTTCTTTTGTCTATTTTGTGTTCAGGGGTCTCATAACGTGGAGAAACACCCGGAGGATCACAGTTGACACGATTCCAACACTTTTCCTTGTTATGTATACATAACAGCCGGAAAAATAAAATGAATCACAAAATTAATTGTAATATAAAATTTAATTTAATTTGTTTACAAATCAAATTAATATAAAAATACACTTCATTTTTACAATATTTCAGACACCGCTTTTAAAAATTATTATTATATTTATAGATTAATAATTAATATATTTCATAGGTGAATAAAGTTAACAAATTATGACATAAAAATACAATAATCTTTCTATATAAATAACAGATATAAAATAATTGTAAAATATTTTTTATTTCTCAAAATGTTACTTAAATTATTAGATTTGGTCTAGGCTCTAGGCGCTTTTAATTTTGAAGATTTTGAAAATATATAAATATCAATAACATAACAACATATACAGAATTTTGATTATTATAATTATTTTTGATAAATTTTATGGTTTAATTGTATATTTACTAAACCTTATTATCTGTATTTACATATAGAGTGATAATTATAATTTGAATCATATCTTATCTATCATAATTATGATATTATATAATTACGATATAATGGTTGCTAGACTTGAAAAGTCAACATTTTGAAGTTCTCCTAATTATCCCTGTCACGAGGCCAGAAGTTATGATAAATTCTTATAAATTTAACTTAAAGTTTTAATTGCAAAGACTGATTAGAAATTAGTTTCAAAAAGTAAGAATGGAATAAATTAAGCATAGACTAATAAGCTGCATGTCATTAATTTAATGCGTTTATTCCTTTGTGGATTAACAGTTTTGTCTGGAAATTCCATGTATTACCTATTGACAGTCGAGACAAGAATAAACGTTTTCTTGAATTTAAATATAAAGCCTTTTTTAACGTAAATACCAACACTAGAAATTCATAATGACGTTAATCTTTATAATCATAATTTACATATTTCTTGAATTTAAATATAAAGC